>NC_055690.1:31250019-31490019 GCF_017639745.1 Melanotaenia boesemani | reverse complement strand
TCTCCTCGGGCCCCTCCCTGACCCTCCCTCACATTAGATCAACCTTCCCTTCTCTTTCCTGGCCCGATCCGGCTTGGCTCCTTTCAGTCGAACCTAACCCTGCGGGAGGAGGGGGAGGTTGATCCTTGGGGGCCGGCAGATATACGAGCCTTAACTGCTTCTTCATTAAGCTGACTGTCATCATGAAAAAGCCTCTCCTCTACCTCGTCTTCCTCCTCCGCCTCATCTCTAAACTTTAACGTTGAAGGACACAGTGACCCTGTGCTTAGCAGCGGAGCAGAGATGAAACCCAGGTTTGTTCTGTTTATTTGTGTGTGTGTGTGTGTGTGTGTGTGTGTGTGTGTGTGTGTGTGTGTGTGTGTGTGTGTGTGTGTGTGTGTGTGTGTGCGTGTGTGTGGAGACAGATGATGAGTGTGATAACCTCAGTGTGTGAATCAAACAAAGTGTGTTGTGTTCATGATGATGCGGGTCTGTCTGTACAATTCCAGTAACTACAGTAACATGTGTTTCCATCTCCAATGAGAATTTATTCGTCAGTGTTCTCAGGACATAAAATTAGTTTGATGAAAACCACATATGTTTAGCAAACACACATAAGCATGAACACCTCAGTCCTTCACCTCTGAATCTACCACATGTGAATCACACACTCCTCGACATCTCTGACACTGCGCGGCTGTATAACATTTTTATTTTTCTTCTTCGTCCCAAACAAAGCCTATAACTCAGCCATACTTTCCCCTCCACGTCGTAAAGGCAGGGTGAAAGGCGAGTGGCGGTTTTACGGTGGAGTGGGTGATGTAAATCCTCCAGGTCATCAAAGCAGCGATGGCCGACCTGAAGAAGGCCCCACAGCTATAAAACTCCAGATAAAGATGTCTGCCTTTTCGAACAAATATCAGGAAGAGTATTTTCTGAAGGGGGGGTGGGGGTGGGGGGATCGCACCTCAATCAAACGTAAATATGGAAACAGAAGAAGAATATTCTACCATCCTAAATCAGTCCTCTCCTCCTCTTTATCTCCCCACCTCCTCTGCTGAAAGTTTAGGATGCTGAGGAGCAGTGACTGTATTTATGGCTCTTTCATAGCTCCACTATGAATTATTCATGAGGTGTCGTTGTGGCACGCTGCAGAGCTGGATGTAAATCAATAGGTGTTCACTTCCTCTGACACAAATGATATCTCCCATCAGCAGCTCCCTCATGTCCACGCCTGTCATTTACACCTCGTCCTTGGATAATAATGTTTACCACTGCAACATCACTAACTCCCAGAAAAAAACATGTGAGCAAAACTCAGGATTATGGAGCTTTAATGAAAGTATTCATGGGCTGCTTGAATCAGATTAAGAGATGAAGAACTAAGTTTTTTCATTCAGGACAGAAAAGGAGTCATGACGCTTCTTTTGCTTTTTTTAAAGGAGGAAAACTAAAATAGCTGCATATATTGCCACAGTTATCTCAGGATTAACATCATGACATCTTTGTTCGCCACACCTTGTTCGCCACACTCTCTTTGTCTGTTTGACAGTGTAATCCTTCCTGTAAACTGTCATTTTTAAAATTTATTCCAAATAATTTATGAGCATATCCATATATCCTCAGTTCTTAAATAAATTTTAAAAAATACCACCCTGAATATAGATCTTGTTCCTTCTATTATCTCAGCCATTCATTTGCTGAATCTTTCATCATCTATTAATTTTTTAAATCCATTCCATCCTGTTCAGGATCACAGGGTAAACCTGTAAATGAGTAGGATAATTCTGCAGTTTTTTTTATCAACTGTTGTCTGGCTTATCTGCAGGTTTTTAACAGTATCTTAATTTTATATCCACAGATGTTTACAGATTACTTTGTCAGTTGTTATTTATAAAATAACACCAATAAAGATGACATGGATTTCCCCAAGGCTCTTTTGGACCTCCTATTTTTCAGCATCTGCTACTTCTGGCACAGATCATAAAAATAAACAAAATACCTAATCATTATTATGCTGATGACACTCAGCTCTATATTACTGTCTCACCAGGGGACTAGACTAAAATTGTGTGTCTAGGTCAAATCAACATTAATTTGTGGCAGAATTTTATTCAGCTAAATAAAGATGAATCTGAAAAAAACTTCCTTGTCTAGATGTGTGTTTAAAGATTTTTGACTGTCTCAGTCAACAATTTTAAAAACAATAAATTTTAGCTTAACAGCACATTAAAGCAGGAACCAAATCAGCTTTTTACCACCTGAAGAATATATATATATATATATATATATATGTTGTTGTGGTTGTTGTTCATTAGTGTCAATGTTGGCAGACTGACATGTACTGACCAGCTGGTGGGCTGTTTTTGCATACACATATCTTTAGAAAGCCTCCAAAGTCTTAAATCGGGAAGAGACTCCCAAAATTTTATGCACTAGAAGCAACCTCCAGTGACCATGGTAAATTAAATTCCCCTCCAAATAAGAGAACACAATCTACCCTTTTCCCCTTAAGGAACACCACCAAAGAGTTGGAGCTGCTCATTTTTTCCCCTTGCTTTACACATGGCTGCAAAGCATGATGAGACCCCTCCAGTGTACCGTAGGGGTATCTTGGCCCAAATGTTTATGAAAGAAACCTGTGAGAATAGGCAGCCCAGGAAGAATTCAACATGCAATATAAATGTCTATGACTTGCAATCAGTAACAGCAATGATCTCCTAGCTGTGGTTTCTAGAGAACAATAGCCTGCAGCAAACAGCTCGGTGGTCCATACTCCCTCGAGATTGCAAGGCAGCACATGCAGGCTGGTGGGGCAACTTGCCATACACTCTCAAAGTTTTAGAGCTGTTCAAGTGTCCACAGGAAACCAGACCAATCTTCTTGATTCCAGAGTTTCCAGAGAGTTTGACAGACACTTCTCTTGAGCACCCTGTCAAAGACTTTTAAAGCGAATTAGGCCATAAAGTGGAATCTTCCTGTAGTATGAACACGCCCTTTGAGAGATACCACTGACCCGGTCTGCTAGGTCAACTCTGTCCAAGCAAACTTGCATAGGCAAGTAAACCAAGATAACTAAATCACATCAGTATTGAGCAACTGGTCTCTGATGTTGACAGCAACACTTAGCTAGCTAACGACCTAATGGAGAAGGTGTCTGAATTTGGATCAGAAGATTGGGGGTTCGAGCCTATTTGTGGTTTACTGTTAAATGGATGTTGTTTTGGGGAAAGCATCTGTCCATGTGGAGTGTTGAAATAGGTAATTTTTGTTGAAGTGTGGCTCATCTTAAGCATCTTGTTACTTCTGCTCCATCCATGGCCTAAAACCTTTGAAAAGTTGCACCATTCAAGTCAGAGCAGGCTTAGTTGTGTACAGAGTACAGTTGTTTATAGTTGTGACAAAGATCTTGCCTATATACTGAATGTATGCCATGGATGCTACTTCAAGCCACGAAAAATAACAGAGGAAAGTGTGCCTGCCTACCAAGAGCCAAAATGCTGTAAAACAGGTAAAGTTGATTTATTTGGGAAGTATATTTGAGGAAAGTCATTTTAAAGGGATTTAGAAGAAGAAATGTGCACATAAAGTGTTTGACCTAACTGTTGCTATTAACAACTCAGCATTTCAACTTTCCATTTCCTTTGTGGTCTGTTAGCCCATCATTTACGCTGTTTATGAAACCCTACATCTGACTCCTAGCTACCTATAAATACTCACAGTGTTACATCTGCATCTTATTGAAGGGGACAATATTGTGTTTTAGCTCTACAGATAAACCAGAAAACATGGACATGGACCCTTCAACAGGAACCAGTATGACGCTGGCTTTGGAGATTGAGTCAGAAAGTCCAGGTTTATTTCAACATGAAGTTATGGAAGTTGAAGTTTAAATAAGTTACTTTTATAAAGTTTTTTTGTTTGTTTTTTTATTCTTTTTTTCTTTTTACCTTTTTTACCTTTTTTTTGTGACAGGTTTAAAAAGAGCTTAAAAAATTGTCCTGAAACTCTGAATGGGAATAATAAGTCGTTGCTGCATTCATGTGGGTACTGCTAATGTGGAGCCCAAATTTATCCATGCGTGCATCCATTGGTTACCATGGTAACTTGCAAGTAATCCTGTCTGCATCCTTCCTTCACTGCCCACTACAACAAAAACAAATGATATGATCAATAATCTGATTTGTATTTATTCTTCAAAGATTACAGAAGATGCTTTGATCTTTCACATTTTCCAGTTTTCAAGGTTGCACATGAACTTCTGAATATGAATGAGGCATGAATGGTGCACAGCTGATTGAATTTAAATACATATGTCATGCTTTGACAAAAAAGGAGCTCATTTAGATTCAGTTTATAGTTGCTTCATATGAATGAACTGAGAAAACAGTGTGTTTGAATCTGGGGGTGATGTGTGTTGTTGGGTTTTCCTCCAGGAATATCCTTTGATGAACATGAAAACTTCTTGTGCACTTCACCACCACCAGCCTCAGTCCCTGGAATCTGAGGACTCTAACACCCAGTTTGGAGGTTTAAGAGGTTGTGATCTACAGGTTAGCAGAAGAGGAGATGGATATCTGTGAGTTTAGTTCCTCAAACCAACCCATCAGCCCAAAAAAAAAAAAAAAAACACTGTTTTTTTCATCTGGGTCAGTGACCTGAAGTAGGAGCAAACCACACTCTGCTTTCATGTGGAACAACTTCTTTACTTTTTTTCTTTTTTTGTTAATGCAGCATTTTTATGTCGTTCACCTCTCCCTCAACACACATGTACACTTTCTGAAAACCATTCTCACAGATGCCAGTTGTCTTAATCCACCTGGCTTTTACTCTCAACTTCCCAAATGCCGCCATGAGACCGGGTCATAACTCATCATACATACACACACACACACATACACATAGAGCAGCCGTTATTCCTGACCCTTTCTTTGGTGACTTGTCGGTGCTGTATTACATTAAAGGTCAGTTACTGAGTTTCCATCTCAGCTCTGCCTTCCTCCTGCTGCTCACTGTGACCAAAGTAAATTGGAGGATTGTGTGTCCTGCCGCCTGTTTGATTTTCTTGGATGGCTTGAAGGGTTTGGCTTATAGGTAACCCCCTCCCATCCCTCTGAAGTTACATTTTAATGCTTGGAAGAGGTGGAACATAACCCTACACGCTCACTAAGAGAAATACGAACAGGAATAATCAGTATTTCATTTTTACAAAACTTTGTACTTCTAATCCAACAGTTTACAACCCCACTTCTAAATAGGTTGGGACACAGTGTAAAATGTGAATAAAAACAGCATGCAATGATTATCAAATTTCATAAACTCATATTTTATTCCAAATAAACCACACAAAAAAAACATCAGATGTTGAAACTGAGACACATTTCTACAAAGTTGGAAAGCAAGCAACAAAAGACTGGAAAAGTAATCAAATCACAAATGAAAAGCAACTGGAGGAGCATTGGACAACTAACTAGGTTAATTGGCAACAGGTCAGTAACCTGGCTGGATATGAAAAGACCATTTTAGAAAAGAAATGTACAATTTGTGTGTTCCTGTTGGAGTGATTTCAGAGAAATCATATCTGATTTAGCTGAGTGTGTCCACTGTGGGGACCACAGTGTTGGAGGCTGTAGAGTCACAAGCTGCTCATGACCTGCAGAGGAAGCAGGAAATCCTTCAAATGAAGTGAAAACCTGAAAGTCAACAAACCTCAGTTATTGGTTTTTCAGTTTGGTCTCTCAGCTCCCAGAGTGGGAAACTTAAACCATCTTTATGTAACTGTGTTATTGTCATTAGATTCTGAACACAGACAGGAACTGGTAAATCAGGACCAATGACTGGAACTGGGGAAGCAGAACCAGGGACAGGCAAAGCTGGTGAGGTGTCTGTAGACTCCAAGGAAGGTGCAGGAAAAGAAGCTACAGGCTTAAGAGGCAGGAATAATCACAGGGCAGCTGGGATTATAGTCATCTGGCGGTCATGGAAGTAAGGTGGGTTCTCCTGGACCACCTCGAGTCTAGAAGGGTCCACATAAATAGTCTTGTTGTCTTGATGCCAGATAAATACAGGAACTGGAGATGAGACCATGTCTGCAGAAACCTGCATGGTAACAAGAACAACAGTAGGGCTTAGTGGCAGAACTCCATCTCCAGACCTCCATTCAGAAATAGGACAGAAGTTGTCTGCTGGCTCTGGTGCTGGCAGGGCCTCTGGCTGGACTGGAGACTGGACAACCAGACCTGCAGCCTTGGCTCTTTTTGGAAGGTTTCTTGGGTGGTGGGTCCAGCTTGTGACCAGGTGATTGTCCTGGAGATGTGCGTAAAAGCAGCCTGAGCCTCCTTCTGTTAAACTGAAGAGAAGAACGCTTCTGACTGTTGACATGGCTACTACAGCGGACTGCTGCCTCTACAGATCCCTCTTTAACTTGCACTGATGTAGAAAAATGATAACAGAACCAAACCAAGCAAAAAGTCCAGAACTAAAGCAAGATGGATGGATGGAGTTTCAAAGTGCGCCTATGCTTCTTCTGAGTGGCACATATGTAACATGACCAACATCAACTGCTGATATGAAACATATTTCCATTAAAAGTTGATCATCTCTGATTTCCTGTTTGTTCTGTGACTGCTGTCTTTTACTTTCTACAGCTCAAATGCTGCAGGTTTCCCTCTGCCTCATAAAGCAGAAGGGGCCAAATTGTGTTGTGTTTACGAATCATGACCAAAACTGCTATAACATTACAATCACTACATATCACTAGCTGCATGAATATCTGCCATCAGTCCACATCTGCCATGGTTTGGTTTGTTGTGGAGGAGAGGACCCAAGATCTGGCCCATGTCCTGACAAACTGTAAAACATCTGACAGTTGCTGCTCTTAACCAAGACAGCAGATAGTTAACAGAGAGGAAGGTTGGGCTGGTGGTTGATATCAAGCCCTCTACCTTAACTTGATGGATCACTTGTTTGACTTCCATCCTTCACAAGCTTTTCCTCAGTCCATTTGCTCCTCTGTGTCTGTCATTACTCACTTTTCTCCTTCCACCTGCTGAAGATTCCAGTTAGGAGTTTAAAATGCATGGTTAGGGTAAGAAAAATACAAACTTAGCACAAAAAGTCAGGAAATCTGTTTGGTGGATTATTTCTTTATTGGGAGTGGAAATGTAATGTAAAGTGCTGTGAGTGTGTCAGCAGAAAAGAAAAATATAAATAAATCTAATTTGTTATTGTAACTTATCTCTATAGTTGGAAAACGTGTTTAAATAGAAATTGTATCTGTGGGATGAGCAGCAAAGCTGAGTATGTGGGTTATTCCCTGCAAAAACTTGCCAAATCTTCAACTAATTCTGCTGTTGAATCTTGTTTATTGTTTATTGGATCAGATGATTGACGTCTGAAGAAACAAGAAATAAAAGAAATTTAGCATTTTCTTCATTTAACAAACAGGGGGCCTCAGTAGCATGTGGACCTTTGTGCTGAGTTTATAATGACAGAAAAACAAGTTTAGTACTCATCAGTCACGCTTCCTGTTACATGAAGCATTCGATGGAGCTTTCAGATACAAAACAACTGCCTAAAGTAACTCATTTTGAAGCTGTGAAGCTGCTATGCATCATATGTAACTGGTGAGACTGGGCCATGACATCTAAGTGATGGAAGGAAGGCTGAAGATGAAGTAAATAAACTCTGGATTTACCAGTTAGTGGATACTAATTTGCTAGATGGCCGATAACTGTTAATAATTGTTTCTCAGTGCAATCAACTTGTGTTTTGAGATAGGCTGATTACAGTCAACAAGTTGAACGTCAAATGATATTGTGTGTGCATACCTAAAATAAACTTCAATTATATCAAAACTAAAGGTGCTTCATAGACAGAGGCTTCAGAAAAACAGTCTGAAGAGCAGAATCTGGAAGATTTGGCAGGAGGAGGTGGAACACAAAGATCTAATACATCAATTTTCCTGCACTTTATATAAAATTTGTACCAATCCTCAAAATGCAAACTTCACCTTTCACTGCAGATCAGCTCCTGAGCTCCATACATTCTCAAGAGACCAGGATTTGCTGTTGGATGAGAGGGACATTTAACCTAGTGGACTTCTGTGATTTGTTAGGAAAGGTTTCCTGACCCAGTTTAATTGCCAATTAATAAGAGGAAAGACTGGTTTCCATGGAGATAGTCTAGCAATAAGTTCCCAAGATGGGTTCATTGACCTGCAGTAATGATAGTAAAGATATAGCAATTATAGTTATTAATAGGTGGAAGATATGGAGCTCAGCTGAAAATAAAGGTTACTGACCTGATCTAAAATTTAGATCTTCAGGAAATGGTGGGTTTTAGTTGGACTTCATATTTCTGTCACTTAGAATGATGTGTGCCTTTGTTCTTCCAGGTAAATATCTTCCCTCCTGACTTCCTGTTTACTGTTGGTCTTTTATAGCTACTTAATGGACTCTATGATTGATGTCATAGGTTCAAAGGGAGCTAGCAAGCTAACAGTTGAACTAAAACACCAGAATCTCTTCATCCCGTTAGCCTGGCTGTAATCTCATTATGACAGAGCCTCGTCTCCATCAGTGTGCAGAGCAGTCTCAGAGAATCCAAGTCAACTCGGCAAATAAACCAAGGAGCTCATATAAGATAAATCTACTGTTAGCAAACATGAAAGTGAAAAAGCAACGCTTCACACAAGTACATGCTCAGCAGAAATACACACACACTCCGTCAGTACACATCAAAACTACTGAAGGTTTGCTATTTAAAACTTTTATAGCCAAAAGCACATTTTCTGACAAACATACACAAACACAGAGCGCCTCATTCCTGCACATATATTTGTACTGAGTCTCCAGGGCTGATTTTACACACATACGCACACACACACACACACACACACACACACACACACACACACAAATGTGCTGCAACCGTCTGGCCAGGCTTCGTGGTTTTTGGACTCTGGAGTCTAGTTAGCACAGACCAGTATCAATCATGAGCCAGTGGAGAGCTGCTCAGTCAGTGGGGTCGTGAGTGGGTGAAGAACCCAGCCCTGTCCCATGGTCCCTCACTTTGAGGGAGGGGGGTCAGGAGTCAGGACTGAGGGGGTTTGACTTCAGAGAGTGAACAATGTCTCAAAAATGATGCAAGCTAAAGGGAGAAATGGCTGTAAATAAGACCAGCTCAAACCCACTCCTGCCTGTTACCGGTGCTCACAACGTAGGTGAAAGTAAGGTTAACTGAGCTGGTGGGTATGTTGTTGCTGTCATGTGACTTTGGAAGTAGCTTTTATCTACCCATGGCTGTGGTGAAGAAAAACCATTTGTGATATGGTAAGGTTGTTTTTATTTATTTATTTTATTTATTTTATTTTATTTTATTGTGACAATTAAAAAAAACAAGTAGCTTTTCTGAATGACAGCTAGAATTTTGTTCTCATCAAAGCAAATCATCCCGGTCTAAATACTTAACCATATTTATGGATAATGTCCTAGTGTAATAAACCACATGAACCATTTAGCTATCAGTTAGCCTAAGTTGCTCATTTGGATTGTTTTTGACTGGCTGGCTCAAGAGAAGAGTCAGTCACGTGGCTTCAGGTACATTAAGCCAAAATAAGAAATAAATTCATCTCAGCCCCAAAAAGTCTTAAATTATATTTCAGATTTATATTCCACAACAGATTTTTTTTCTTTTCAGGCAGCATAGAAAAGATATGCCAATAAAAGAATAATAATAAAAAAAAACAGACTAGGGCTCAATATCCCTTAAGACATGGAGAGAGCAGTTGCTGATGTCAAGGGTAGCAAATCCATAAAAGCAACTGCAAAAGAGAGACAGACTGACAGGTCAGCCAGATCCATAAGGAAGAAAAAACACTACTGAAAACAGGAAGGTATGGTGGGTCAGCAGAAGCAAAGAGAATCTTCACAGAGAAGGAGAAAAATCAGCAGGCCACATTAATAAACTGGCTGTCCAATGGGCCATAGTCTGACTACAAAGAAATGCCGTGAAGTAGCATTTGAATTTGCAGACAGAAACAGGATTCATGTTCCTGACAATTGGAAAGAGATCAGTTTGCAGGTAGGGCATGCGTCAGTTAAGATCACCAGATTCAGCAGCTAAACCAAGGCCAAGCTAAATCCAGTGGGTTTAAAAATAAATTATATTCTTTTAGGATGAAATGAGATGAGTTTATCTCTGAGGTGGGGCAAGTTGAGCCACAAGACCACTATGTATTCTTTAGAAGTCATATTTTAATGATAGATCTGTTATCATTTCCTCTGATAAGACATTCTAAAATGATGACAGTTGTTTTTGTTTTACATCTGTATGTTGGTTCCTTGTCTATAGAACAGTATATGTAAAAATAAAATGGCCATTTTTACCCCTCTCTCCCCTACCTGGGTCTGCCAAAAACACGTGCTGAGCTGTTTTAGTTTCTCCTTTTTTACATCAACTGTGTGTGATCTCAGTAATTTTTCTGGACTTCTATTCTGCAGAAAAGGTAAACATCATGATACCTGACTGAGTTATTTTCAATATTTTCCAAAGCTTATTTATGGTCCCTGAGGGACTGGAGTCAGTCCCAGCATGCACCAGGCAGCTTTGAGGGTCAGACAGGCCTTCAGTTGGAGGTTGAAGTTAATTCTGACCTGCTTGTTTCAGGATGGTTCAGGTTAGGGTTAACCAGTCCAAGCAGCAGTAACATGAAGAGGTGGAAACACCTGGGTATTAATTCAGACCAGGAGCCAGAGGATCAGAATCAGGACTCATTAAAACAAAAAAAAAATTAATGAAAACATTTGATTATTCAGTAAAATGCAGGGATATTAAGCAAAGATTTTTTATTTTGTATAATCTCAGACAGGTCTTTGATTGACTGCTGGAGATGAGTCTTGATGTGATGGACCGAGGTTCTAGTCCTGAGTTCATGCTGATGCTGCTGTATGACCCTATAAAACCCATAGGGTACCTCTGCTGTTGGTATTTGTGTAGGAGTTGTAATTCATTTGTAATTTGAAACAGAAAACCACACAGCCTGTCATCACACACAGACACACACACACACACACACACATTAACTACAGAAATGAGCTCTTACATGCTGTTATGCCCCTGTAGCAGATCTTATCTCTGAATTTTAATCCCATTCTGAAACCTGCTGAAAACCAGGGATTAAGACTGTAAGGATTCAGTGTGTGTAGTGTATGCATGTGTGTAAATACTGGATGGTGTGTGTTGTAGCCCACATATGGGCACTGATAGGAACCTTATTGCTGTCAACAGTCCAAAGGCCAGATCCTGGACTTCCAGCTCACCCAGCTCTGTTTTAATCTCCGTTTTCTCACCACAGGGATCAAACCAGCAGATGATGGACAGCCATTGTGCTACACAGTGATTTTTCTTTCTTGCTGTTAGTCTTTCACCCAAATCATTTTAAAATTTCACTTTTTAGTTTCAGATTTTTAACTGAAATAAGGTTGAAAAAACTAGCTTTAACATGACTGAAGCGCCTGACTGTCTCCAAGTTCTCCTTATTTGGTTTTCTACTTTTCTCCCTTTGTGTCGTTCTGTACATGGAGGTCAGGCTGTGCAGACTATCAGACAGTTATCAAGCGAAGTTTGAACATTGCTTTCACTGTGATAACCACGTCTCTGCTGGAGTTGAGAGCCAGCTGAACCTTCATCAGGCTAAAATCCAGACCTAGAGGGGGTTTAGGGGCTGACTTGATTAAGGTTCTTTTTGCTGACAGGGATGGGAACAGAATCCTCATCACCTTTCATGCTACTAAACCTTCCAGTTTAAACTGGGAATTCTGAGATAAGGGGGAAGGTGGGAAGAGGAATCATCCTGATTTTGAGTTTTAGCATGTTTGAGAGTCCTGTGACCCTGATTGGATTAAGCGCAAATAGAATATGGATTGATGGGTGTTTGCGTGCAGATTTGGCTGTGCTGAGCGTGTGTGTGTGTGTTTTCAGGGAAGTCAAAGGTTAGCCTATCAGGTGGGACCAGCAGTGTGGCCAGTTGGTTTGGATAAGAAGAGATGGCGTGGTCACAAATATGACCTCCATCTTCTGAGAAGAAGCCACCCGCCTGCAAACGGTGACCTGGAGGTGAGATTAGTCTGGTGGGGCTGATAAAACTCCACATTCTCCCAGCAGACCAGCTATCAGACTGGATCCTGGTTTCCCACACAAAGCAGATACAAATTCAAACTCTGAACTGAAGATAGGAAACAAGAGGGGAGATCCATCAAATATGTTGAGATAATTCAGTTTACTAAAGAAGACAAAGGTCAGTGGATCACCAGTAAAAGCAGGATTTTTCTACAGAGAATTTCTTTTTCCTGAAACCAACAAGGGAACCAATGAAGTCCCAAACCTCATCAAAGTAGAGACGGTAAACCTAGTTGTCTTGTTTGTAATGGATCACAGCTGATGCCACCCTGAATCACTTTGGTGTGGTTTCAGAAAAAACAGAAAGAGCTAAAGAGGTAGTCCATCTCTGCAGGTGTTAGATCCATCAGATGCCAAAAAGATTTGCTCGTGCAAGGACCAATGTGACAAGTATGATAACAGCTCTCAGGGGAAAACAGCTGTGTTAGAATGAGGAGGATTTTTCTGTGTGCTGAAAATGTGCCAACAGTGTGTAAAAGCACCAGTGGATTCACCTCTGGGGACAAAGCAGAGGAAGTCAGGAATGATAAGATGTTTGTTTCTAAAGAACAGCACCATGTTAATTAACTCTGCTGTTCACCGGTTTATTCTGAGATGCTGGAAATGTGTTTGGAAGGATTCTCTAAATAAGCACTGAAAACAGCTAATATGTTGATATCCAGTTGCTGGCATGTGATGCTGTTCTGTAAAGCAAATCTCCGGGCTGCAGAAATATCGCTGTGAAGTGAGATTTCTCAGCTTCTGGATGCTTAAAGGTAACAAAAACTTCAGGAATGTACATAATGAGCGCCAGTGTACCATCAAAATCAGTCAGAAAGGCAGAGTTTTAAGGGTGGAAACTTATGAAGTGCTGCTTGATGTGCTGGTGTGATCGACCTTCAGCAGCCCTCAGCTGGTATCAGTAGAGTAGTAGAGTCATGCATCTGGTAAAAGAGTACATATAAGAATTATAAAACTTTGGATTCAAAGCACCAAAATAACTTTGTTTTGTTTGTTTCTTCTAATTTAGGAAAAAGAAGTCTCTAGTGAAGATTCAGACATCTGTTTGGCATTCTGTATATTTGAGCTGTTTTCAGGCATCCTTGAACAAATGTTTTCAGATCTGTCTCCAATTATTTCGTACACTTTCAGCTCAGTGTTCTCAGGTTTGCACTCAAGTTTCACCATCCATCTCCTACTCCCTCTCCCTCTCCTTTTTCTTTTCGACCTTGTTGAGGTCTGATTTTGCACTGGTTCTTGGCAGGCTGGAGGAAGCTGCCTTCAGGCAGGGCTGCATTCAGCAGAGGGAGTTTCTTCTCTAAGTGCTTTTTCATGTTGTCGAGTGTTTGTCTGCAGGAGTCTGTTTGCTGAACCAAAGCTGCATTTGACTGTGAACTGAATGATTTCAGATGCAGCTAAATTAAGACTCGGTTGGCCCTGCCAGTTTTTTCCTGTTGTGTTTCTCTTCAGACATTTCTTCAGGCCTTCGTCTGTGGTTCTGCTGTCCATCAGCTGCTCTCAGAGGTAATACCTCTCAGACCAGACACAAGGTCGACTCTGTGCTGGAAGCCTCTCGATCGATGCGCTCAGACGCTTCAGAAGTTCAGCTCACATATATTCTCACTGAAGACTTTTATTATTTTCTTTCACCACTTCTTCTGTTAGATATTTCCCCCAGCAGCAGTCACCTTCCCTCTTAAACTGCCCATTCACAAAAGCAGCAATGACTCAGGAGTCAGAGCTGTTGGAGCATCGGGGGATTAACATTGAAGTGTTTGGACGACGGATTATAATACAAGATGGACTTAACGCTGACAACACAAAGGAGAAAAGACATGTGTAAGGCGCTGAACCCCACTGTGAGCAGGTTAGAGGACAGACCTGGGGGGGGGGGGGGGGGGGGGGGGGGTCTAAAACCAGGAAATTGAATCATGAAGCAAAGTGCAAAGTTTCCCAAAGAAAAGGACTGCATGATGCTGTTGAAGGGCCAACACTTCATCTGAAGGTTTCTTAATTAAATTAGTAGACAAAACCAATGTGTGTGTGTGTGTAAGAGGTTCTGAAGTGGTTGGATTGTTATCTCGTGACTGGGTTGCATTTAAACCCTTTCAGATGCCACTAGACCCCCATGTAAGAGTATTTGCTGAATTCAGACCTGACTGAGGTAAAAACAGCTGTGACCACTTGTCTTCTATAAAAACATAAATAAAAGATCACCCACCATTTTTGTATTTAATTAAAATGTGATTAAACCTGAAGCTAAATCTTGTGTCTGTGTTTGCCACATTATAGATATTTATTTGGAATTTGTTGTAGATCTTTGGATATTTTATAAGTAAACTCAGCAAAGATCCATATTTTTCCACCATCTGTGTTGTATTTCTGCACATAAAAAAGAGGATGCAGAAGGATTCCTGAGTGAAAAGAAAAGCTTCTTTTGATGAAGATGTTTGCAATTATTTTGTGAGGAAGATGGCAGCATTGCAGCTGAATCACAGCAGAACTTGGTTTTAAAAAGTCCAGCAGACGGCCAGATTGTCCTCTGTGGTTCTTGGTTTCCACATCTCACTCTTCGTCCTCCATTTTCCTTGCAGTTTGGAATGATGTCATCACATTTCTTTGTCCCATCTGTTTCTCTTAACATCACGCCTCCATTTTATTTGAGCTCGGTCCACTTTGGTCCTGACTGAAATATTTCCCCCAGATTGGATAGAACCAGTTCAGAACACAACTCTGATTATTGGATGGATTGTGGGGAAACTTAACCTTAGACATCTCACATACTTAAAATAAACTGTGTACAAATGTATCATAATTTATTCTTAGAGCTCTTTTGTTGAGTATTTTACCACATTTTCAAAATCAGAAAGAAAAAGGAGAGTTCTTGCTTTGATTACATGTATCAGTCTAGGCCTCACTAATCTTTAGTTTTTCCCGTTAAGCTTGCCAACAATCTGCAGCGGAGGTTTACTTTCCCTCCGAGGACGATAACCATCTCCCACTGCAAACTTGAAAACTGGAAATGTGTAAAACACCGTTTGGCTCATGAGCGCCATTTCTAAAACTGTCTTGTCCTCCTCCCCGATCAAAGAGCCAGGACAATCAGGGGTTTATCGCTGCTGGAGATGGGAGCAGGAAGCAGATGTTGTTCTTTTTTTTTTTTTAACTTGTCCTGTCCAGCATCATAGCAAGCAAAATGATAATCTGGTTGCTGTATCGTGCTGAACAAATTTGCTCTGCCAAGGGGAGGCCTATGGGTAAGGCTCCTCTTGATAATGTGATTAATTTATTTATTTATTTACTTTGAATCTATGTAATCTTGCTGGACCTGACCGGAGGGGACAGAAAAAGATGGAAAATAGCAAAAAGAGCAAAAGGGAAAGAAGAAAGGAGACAAGAAGATCACAGACAGAAGGAAACGACCCTTCAATCCACACCATCACAGATGTTGTTCTGATTACACATACACACACACACAATGTGTTGATCAGCAAGTGGCATTAGTTGCTGCCTCGAGGCCTGAGAGGAGTAGGGGGACAAGTCTTTGGCTCCAGAGTCGTGTTATCTGCTGAACATGTGCAGAGCAGAGTCAAACCACCAACAGAAACCCTGTTATCAGTGTACGTGCGAGTGAAAGACACACCGGGCATCATGTAATTTCTACTTTAATAAGAATGCACCTCGGCACTCTTTTATTTTCTTCACTTTAAGCTATTATTTTACAAACTAGATATAAAAGGACATAAATAAATGACATAAGTTACATGTACCTAGGGCTTCTCAACCAAAACAAAAACAAGGAAAAAAAAAAAACATGATCATGTCCAGAAAGTACAAAAAAGATCAGAGAATGTTAGATGTTGATCTTATGGCATCGGAAGGCGTACAATGACTTTAACTCGTGTAATTTCTTTTTCTTTTTTCAACTCATTTGACATTTAAGTAAAGGGAAAAAAAAGTATATTACAGTACATTCTGGTTACCTTCTCCTTCCTAACATATCTTGCATATTTCCAAACAGGTCCTTTTACTTGATAGATTAATCCCCCTTCCCCAAAAAATAAACAACGCTTTTCCAAGATCATAGAGTTGTAGAGCTGTATTAAGGACGAAGGTGTTGTTGTTTTACATGAAGTGTTCAGAAACATTCACATATGTGTAGTTTAAAAAGTTAAACAGAGGGAACGCGGTCCAGTGGGTTGAACCTGCAGCGGTGGGATGTGCTCTGGAAAAAAAATAAAATAAACTGTTTTCCCTTCTGAACGGCTTTTCCCTTCACTCTCTTGATCCTTTATCCGGCACAGGTCAGTCCGCATCACCTGCTGCCATCTGCACATTAAGGAAGATGTTTCCTCCTCGGCTGGCGATGAGCTCAGAGACTCTGAACTGCAGCTTTCCCAGCTGAGCATCCGTCTACAGCAGTACTGGGTTCATGTCAGAAAGCTGCTGAGAAAAGCTGCTGCTGGGACTTCGCAGGACATGAGTGCCAAGGATGCTGACACAAGAAGCAAAAAAAGTCCAGATTTACCCTATTTTTTTTATCAAAAACTATACAACTCTGTTACCTCCTTCTCCACTGCAACATGGAAATAGACACAATAACCCATAAACACACACACACACACATACAAGCACACACACACTCAGATCAAAATCTTGTTACTCAACATGCAAACAGATCAATATTAAAACAAAAAATCACAAATGAAACTTTGAAGAAAAGTCTTCTGGAGCAGGTCTTTTCAGAGTTTTGTTACATTCTACTTCTCGCCTCTGTTTATGCTGTTGGATTGTTCCGAGGAATTCTAGCTTTTCCAACTGGATGGCCACAAGCTTAGGGAAGCTGGTCCGTCAGGGAGACCTGCTGTGATGCTGGACGTTGGAGACCCAAAACGAGAAGAGGTTAGGGTGGGGCAGGAGAGGAATGATAAAGAGGAAAGAGGAATTTTGGTGGCAGTGAGTGAAGCCAAGATCCGGTTTGTTATGGACGGCAGCAGCTGGGGAGAAAGAGAGACAAGGGCATGAATGAGAGGCTGCATCTGTCATGCTGGTTTTCACTGTAAACATTTTCTGCTCCAACCAACAATCCTGCTCTGCAGCTCCATGGAACATTCGGCTCATCTGCTAAATAAAGCCGGAGCCAGAACCAGAACCAGAACAGGTGCTGCAAACTGACGGCCTGCATGGATAGTCTGGACTTTGTAGCTATAACATGTTCAGGTTTGTGTTCCCCAAGCTGTTGTTCTGGCTTCAATACTGATTAATTGACCCACCTCATAGCTCAGAAACAGAACTGTGTCTGTGGTTCAGATAAATTCTTCTGTTTGGGGTTTACCTTAAAAATCATTTGTGAAGTTTCCACACATGGACAGAAGTTCAGTTCTGGATTTCTTAGATCTAAGCTCTGTTATTGACACAGCTGACCTTAACTTCCAATTAGATGGACTGGAAAATTGGGTGGGACTCTCTGGTCCAGTTCTGAATTTGTTTTGAATTCTACTTGAAAGACAGGGACTAAAGTATATCAAACACAGCTGATGTGGCATTCCTCAAGGCACTATTTTGGGCCCCCTATTGTTCAGCAGCTACAACCATGGAAATAAATCACATATCTGATCATAATTATGCTGACAATACTCAGCTCTATATTACTGTCACACCAGGAGACTCTGGTCACAGACAAAACTTAAGTCTCAGACAAATCAATATTCGGATGTTGCAGAATTTTGATCAGCTAAATGAAAAGTTACTAAAATTATTGTCTTTGGAACCAAAGATAACCAGCTTCAATCAATAAGGTTAAAGTTATTAAATCAATCCAAAAATCTTGGTGTCATGTTAGGACTCTGATCTAAATTTTAACAGTGCTCTTAAAGCAGTAAAGAAATCAACCCTTTTTCCACCTGAAGAATATAGAATAGGGGCACTGAGGGCTCAGAATGAGAAACTTCTTTGATCCTTGACTAACACAATACTTTGATAGCTAGGAGTTTTTAAAGGTTTCTCTAACCTTTTTTTTTATCTTCTTCTTCTTCTTTTTGCTGCCATTTGTTTTATTTATGCAGGGATGGTTTTTTTCCTTTTTATTTCCACTAATGATGATGTATGTTTATTTTAACCCTTAATCCTTAATGTTATTGTCTGTATTATATGTTACTGAATCCTTCTGACTGAATCTTTCTTCTAGTCATATACAGCATATTGGTTTACCTTAATTATGAATAAATAATGTATACATACATTTACTTGCCTTCTCAGGCAGAAACACTGATGAATTCTTTCTCTTGTAACTGTCAGCATTCACTGTGAGTATGTTAAAAAACTAATGGCATGTTATTTTTGTAAATGAGCTAAATGTTTTAGAACTAAAATTAAGGACTTTAAATATTACTGAGTTTAAGTCATGTGACTTTTACAGGCTAATGTACTTTCAGACATCAATTCAAAATAGCATGCAGGAAGATGTGACATCTTAGTATTTTTACAGTCTAGATAGAAGTTCACAAACCAAATATTGTAAAAAAGTTGAGCTGTGTGATACCATAGATCAGGGCTACTCAATTCGGTCCTACGAGGGCCGCAATCCAGCAGGTTTTCCATGTATCCCTGCACCAACACACCTGAGTCAAATTAGGTGGCTCTAACAGCCAATCAAGTTCTACACAATAACTCAGGTGTGTTGGTACAGGAATACATGGAAAACCTGCTGGATTGCGGCCCTCGTAGGACCGAATTGAGTAGCCCTGCCATAGATCCTCATATATTATCCACAAAAGCTTTAAGCTTTGATCTGCTACTTCAGACCAGCTTCTACACAGTCAAGCAGATGAAAACAGGGAAAATGCTGGAAGTCTAGAACTTCTTGGTATGTAGATGAGTGATAGCAGTTTCCCCTCCTATAAATCTGTATTTTGGTTCCTATTGTTCCTACATGTGTTTGCTGTAAACAAATCCTGCATTGGGTATAGAAAATGGATAGACGGAGTCCAGTCTATGTCAGTAAGATTACTAGGACATCCAGGTGAATGAAACACTTGGAGACATTGAAATTAGCTCAGTTCAAGTTAGCTGATGGCTTCTTGCTTAGCTGCCAAAGTAGCTAATGTTTTTATCGCAAAATAGAAGAAGATGGGCGTTAACCAATTAAAATCTTTAACCAAATGATCACTGCAAACTGATACACTCCTTTTGATTCCAGCCAAAAGTTCACAAAAAACTTTGTCTCTACGCAGTTTGATGAAATTCTTGGCTTGTTCTAACTTAGTGTGAAACCCTGAAATAACCTTGATCAATTTTTTTATGATTAGAGCTTTTGGAAAAGCCAAAAATAACACAAATGTGAGGAATTTTCCATATTCATCACACACTGGTCTACAATGAGCAAGGTAACATGATCAACCCTTTATGTTGTACAAAACAGTAGAGGAGGATGTAGCGTCGTGTGAATACAAGTCAGCAAGAATCAAACGGGTATAAACAGAGCACAACAAACATTTAGTGCAACCAAGCACAGTTCAGTTTAGAAAAGTTATTACCAGGATAAAAATCAAACTTTCTGGTTTCACCCTTTTCTGAATATGAGATTTCTCTGACAAGATACACTGTCACCCACAAAGCTGTAACTTTGTTTTCCAACTTTATGGACGACAGAGTAAAAATAAGAATCTACCACCGCTGACTCGGGGAATTTACGGCTTTTCTCATAAACTTAGACATGAATTGAAGGAATAAATGGCAGATGAGTCATGATGAGAACAGTAATTAGCTGCAGCTCTATTAAAAGCACCACAGACTTTACTGGTTTAATTTTATTACAGTTCCTGACTAACTGGACACTAAGTCCGTCTAATAAAAGGATGTAACTACATTATTTAAAGAACTTAAATAAGTGATGATTAAAGCTGTTGTGTATGCTGAATCTATGTTTTATTATCTTCTGGGCTGGACTGACGAGCTTCCAGTCAGAAAATAAAGAAAATTGAGATGCTAGTAATTGAGAAGCAGCTGGTCCTGGGTCTTGCTAACAGTCAGTGAGCTCTGCTGGGTTTCTGACCTGCTGTCGGCTCTGATTAATTCTTCTCATTAATAAGCCAGAGGCAACGGGCCACAGATTGATCAGTGGTTATTGATCTGCCCAAGGTGGTGCAACCTGCCTGTTAATTAACACAGTGGTATGTGTGTGAGTGTGTGTGTGTGTGTGTGTGTGTGGGGGGGGGGGGTGATCCAGTGTTTATCAGTTTGGTTTGAGTCAGGCTGACATTAAAATATTGATCCTCACCTTGATGACAGGTTGATTAATCCACCACTTTTTTTCTGGTTTGCTTGGTGACGATGAAGTTGATGATGATGATTCACTCTGCACTAATGCTGATCCTTAGATCGAGCAACTTCAAGCAGTTCACCCGGTCCAAAGGGAAAGCAGTGCGGAAGAGTTGGCTGGGGGGCTCGATTCAGACGAGAGATGTATGGAAGAAGTCAAACATTGCGTTTGTTTATCCAAGGTGTCAGAGGGCAGTTTTGGTAAGACGGGAAGTGGGAAGGTTCCTCTGGAAGATCAAAGACATTCTCAGTAACGTCCTGAAGGCGTTCTAGAGAACAACGAGGCCAGAACTGAGCAAAAAAAACATAAAAAGCTCCTTAAAAAAGCTTTCCCTGTACCAGCATCTCCCTCCAGAATCCAACAACCTCCGGTTCACATCTGATGGGTTGCAGGGAAAATCAAGCAGATCCAGCAGAGCGAGAACAATGGTGGCCGTGGCACAAACAACTCATGTACAATAAACAGTCACAGGAAATGAAAAGAATCTGCTCCTCCTGTTATTCCAGAAAGAACGTTCCAGAAACAACGCTTTTCCCAATAGGAGGGAGAACACACAATTCCCTTTTTCTTCCACACCATAAAGGCACTCCAAAATCGGAAGCACTTTTCCAGCCGTCCCTCCATCGATCCATAAATGCTTTAAAGTCCGGTTCTCCAGAACAACAAAAAGGGTAAAGGTCAGATTTTTCAACAAAAGTGCCGTTTTAGCCACTTTTTCTTCAACGTCTTCTTTTCTTTTACATCCATATTTAAAGTGCATGGATGAGGTAAACTATTTCTTCATAGTTTGTCTCTTTTTTAATATTTCATATTTTTGTTATTTAGTCATTTTTCTCATAAGAAATAAAGTCTTTTTGATCCTTTTTCTCAGCTTCATGCTCTCAGACAGGAACCATTCTGCCTTGCATCTGTTGCATTTGGGACAGCATTCCCTGGACGCTGGTCAGGATCTTGTTCTGGTGTGCTGCCGAGGAGATGCCGATGCGTGTCATATCCCTGGAAAAGGGAGTAAAAGAGGCCTTTTATGACTGAGCTCAGTCAATGATGTGATGGAATTTTACAGCAATACTCACTCAGACAAAAATTTAAATATTACAAACAAGCGACACAATAAACACAAATATTATTCACAAAAGATGCAGGAGATTAGCTTAATTAATATCTTCATGTGCTTTAATTAAACAGGAAGATACAACCGGCTGCATCATTAGCTATCAAAAGAACCAATGTGAGCTACACACAAATAAAGCAGAATAGTATATTAGACGTTATTATGACTGTTTCATGATAAATTAAATGTTATCCCAGAACTTCATTCCCACTTCATTCCCATCACACATTCCCACTCACTCTTGTGTCATGTGGACCACAGCTTCCGGTGTGGTGTATCCAGCTGCGGTGAAGTTGTCGCTGTAACGCTCCATGCCGATGGCCTGCAGCCAGTCCTCCACTGAGCCCAGGGTTGAGGACGGCTCTGGACTCCCTGGCTCCAGTAGGGTGGTGTTGGACCTGCGGTGGGTGGAGGAGAGAAAGAGTTATTCTTTCTGGGTTGTTCCAACATGGTCTCAGCTGTCGCTTGAAGTTTTACAGCCGCTGTTTGAAGCTGCAGCTCAAAAAGCAGAACCATGATGTTTTGTAGCAGTCTGCAGACCCACGATTAAAGTTCTGCTCCAGTTTTTCCTTCAGACAGGATGATGATGTGCAGCACAGCCACCTTTACAGGAAACCTGCAGGACTGCTGATTACAGCTGCTGTGATGACAGACTGCCCTGCAGCCGTACAGAGCACCACATCCACAGCATCACTTTACAGCTTTGTTTCATGGAATCAAAGAGAAATCTGTCACTTCTGCTTTGTTGCTAGTACCAGAGACGAAGCCAAGTCCAACACAATTCCTGCTCGGTGTGACCGACACACTTACTTAATCCTTATTTTACAGAAAACACACAACCCTTGTTTCAACTTCAGTGACTTTAATACAGACATCCATCAGTACATTTCCCTCTCCTCTGTCCTTCTTTCTGCACCGAGACGTCAAAACCCAAAAAACTTTTATTAAAACCCGGTGTCATTCCCCTCTTCATCATTTAAAATAAAAGAAAGAAGAAAAAATGCAGTGATCTCCACTGTTAGTTGGAAAAGATTATACACAGGGATCATTTTTCACACAAACTCCCTCCTGTAACTGTAAAAGCTGCATTTCTAATTACTCCACCAAGACTGCTCTCCTGCTCATACTGAGTCTTGTTAGGTATGTATGTGTCTGTGTGTGTGTGTGTGTGAGAGAGTGTGTGTGTGCAATCATGCAGCACACACTTGTTAAAGTCAAACAGACTCCCACCGCTCTGCGTTGAGTCTGTAAACACACACTCAGGTCATTCCTAACACATTTAGCTGCTGGAGTAACGGTGTCGGGGATGTTTGTTTTTTACACCCCCTTTCACATTTCTGAGTGTACGGCACCATTAAAGCTGCTCTGAGGAGACGTCCATTAGAGACCAGCTGTGCAGAACACACACACACACACACACACATTGCTGTGGATAACAATGCTCAGCTGGTGATGTAGTTGATGGTTGGTGGTTCCATGTCTACATGTTTATGTGTCTAATGAGTGCATTAATAAGATGTGCTGAATGAGACTGAGATATTTAAACAAATCACATCTACACACAACGGTCACTGTATCAGCGCCACCTGTTCAGTTACTTATTACCACAAATAACTAATTAGCCAATCACTTGGCAGCAAATCAATGCATGTGGTCATGTAGACATGGTGAAGGCAACTTCCTGAAGTTCAAACTGAGCATCAGAATTAGGAAGAAAAGGGATTTAAGTGACTTTGAACGTGGAATGGTTGTTGGTCTGAGTATTTCAAGCAGTTAGAGCTCCTTAGTACCAACGTAGCCTGGTTTAACCACCACAGGCTACCTGAGTATTGTTGCTGACCCTTATGAGCACAGTGTAGCATCTTCTGATGGCTACTACCAGCAGGATAATGCACCATGTCACAAAGCTCAAATCTTCTCCAATGAGTTCACTGTACTCCAATGGACTCCACAGTCACCAGATCTCAGTCCAGTAGAGCAGCTTTGGGATGTGGTGGAACGGGAGATTCTCATCATGGATGCAGCCAACAAACCTGCAGCAACTGTGTGATGCTGTCATGTCAATATGGAGCAAAATCTCTCAGGAATGTTTCCAAAACCTTGTTGAATCTATGCCACCAATAATTAAGGTAGTTCTGAAGGAAAAAATAGGTCCAACCTGGTACTAGCACTGTGGACCTGATAAAGTGAATGTATAGTGTAGGGTGGATGGGTAAACCTACAGTTAAATAGTGTATAATAAATAATGTTTGCGTGTAAATGTATGATACTGCATTAAAAATCTGAACATCATCTTAATCCTAATTCATTGAAAGCGGTCTTTTTGCCCTCACCTGACTGCAGTCTCCCCTCCAGTCCTCTTTAAGGTGCTGGGGTTCCGGATCAGCTTGTCCAGCATGTTGACGATTTGTCCGAACTTTGGTCGATCTGCCCTCTCTCGCTGCCAGCAGTCCAGCATGAGCTGGTGGAGCGCTACGGGGCAGTCCATGGGCGGGGGCAGCCGATAGCCCTCATCAATAGCTTTGATAACCTTGATATAGATTGTTGCTGTTAGTTACTGCATGTGTGGATGTAAATGGACTGAAATCTTTTATCATGATGGTCTCAACTACAGACTGATTGGATGCTGCTGCTGTTAAAAGTCACATTCCCCAGACTTACATCTTGGTTACTCATGTCCCAGTATGGCCGCTCGCCATATGACATCACCTCCCACATGACGATGCCATAGCTCCACACGTCACTAGCTGAGGTAAACTTCCTGTAAGCAATGGCCTCGGGGGCCGTCCAGCGGATGGGGATCTTCCCTCCCTGTAATTTAAAGTCAGACTGATTAATGAAAGCTGACAAATGAGGTGACGCACATTTCTTCACACACACTCATGCTCTCACCCTGGTGGTGTATGCAGCCTCAGGGTCGTCCTCCAGAACTCGAGACATGCCGAAGTCGGACACCTTGCACACCAGGTTGCTGTTGACCAGGATGTTGCGGGCAGCCAGGTCGCGGTGTACGTAGCTCATGTCTGACAGGTACTTCATGCCTGACGCGATGCCACGTAGGATGCCGACGAGCTGGATGACTGTGAAGCGACCATCGTTTTTCTGCAGATAAAAACTTCCTGAGTCATTTTTCCAGACAAAAACAACTGGACTTTCTCATCCAAACAAAGCTTTCGGGATCATTATTTTCTGATTCACCTGCTGACATCATTTTCAGACATTGCATTTTTCAAACACCGAGTGAATCAAAGAGGATAAAGATATGGATCTACTGTTTGCCAAGAAACACTTGTAATTTCAGCGGATGGCATTACACAGATGAGATGGCATCAACACAAGATGGTGAACGTGTGTGTGCAGACAGACACGCATGACTGACCCTCAGGAATGCATCCAGTGATCCGTTTTCCATGTACTCCGTGATAATCATCACCGGCTTACCTGAAAGAAACATGAAGAGAGAGAGGCAGGTGATTATGGAGGTAAACAATGCACATCACAGCTCTTACACAGCAGGGGGGAATGTGTGTGTCTGAGAGTGTGTGTGTGAGGCCATCCATCTCTGTCCTGCAGTTATTTAATTAGCTCAGCGCTGTTCTTACGTCTCCTTTCTTTCTCTGCACATTTAAAGGCTGAGCCACTAAAACAAAACATTACACACACACAAACACACACACGCTTCCAGCATCTTTTGTTTATGCACATATGAAATGTTTCATCACACCCAGAATCTGACTGGCTGTTTTGCCGTCTGTCTTCTCTGCAGATTTAACACATCTGTCACTCTCAGCTCTCCTCCCACTCTATGGGTCCTCTCTCGCCCTTTCCTTTATCTGAAGCAGGTCAGGCGGTGCTGAGGCTGGACGTTCCCTGGTGAGTCCGTCTGTATTTTTCTCTAAGGATGAGGGGGGGACGTGAGCAGAAAAAGAGGAACTAATAAAATTAAAACGATGGTTAGTTTGTTTTTGCTGGTGTCTAACTAGCCATGGAAACCACACATGCTGCCACAGATTCCTCCTCCTGCAGCATTTTTCTTTGTTCCATGTGAAGCAGAACAATTAAGGTGGATCTTTGAGGAGAAGTGCTGCAGAATTCCTGAAGCAGCAGAGAGCAGAGCGATGGTCCAGAAGTTAGTCCACTCCACAGCAGGTCTATCATCGTGCCAAGAGGCTGTGAGTCACCGCCTCGCCCGTCGTGTGATTGGCAGTCCATTAATTACGGGGGACTCCAGCAATGCCCCAAAAAGAGGAAGTTGGTCTAAAGTTGGGGGAGAGCGTGGGGCCCGCTTTGTCAGCCATCTTTGTTCCCTTTGTTGCGTGCTTCTGCCCTGGGGCAACTGCTGATTGACAGCTTCGCAATCAAGTGTGAGGAGCGTCTGACCTGCGACCTTAAACTCTCGCCTTCCCAGCCCCGCCCTCTTCCCTCCAGCCCATTTGCATGCTAATTCCTTGTTTACTGAATACGTCCTGCCGCCTTTGGCAATGAACTCTGGGCAGGGGCTGCGTCAGAGGGCCGATTATCACCTGCCAACAGACTGGGGGAGTTTGGGGAAAACACAGCAGGGGGACAAGATTGAAGGAACGTTGGGAAAATGCTGGAAAATATGGCTTTCAAGAGCAGCATCTCATTTCATATAAGGACCCTTAAAAATATCACATCTGATTTCCAGCTCTGATGGAGAGTCGATCTTAATTACACACCAAGATGATGGAAACACTGAGAAGAGGGCGGATGGCAGCCAGCAGTCTTCACTGAGAGATCTTAGTGCATTTATGTAGTTTAGTGCCTATCTGGAGTTTCTCCATTATTAATAAGCCTTAATTGGCTCTGTTGGACATGCCAGCAAACTGAGGCCAAATTGAGAATTCCTTTTAACTTGATTGTAATGGAGAGCAGAATGCAATTCAAATAATGGATTTTTAATAGATTCCACTGACACTCTCAAGTGTGAAGGACTCATTTGCCCAAACCTCCTATCAGGCTCTCAGAAGTACAAGCGGAGGGAGTGGGAGTTATCTGATGCCCTTCCCGCTGTGGCTCGCCATCCTTTCATGTCGGCTAATGTCGCTGCAGTGAAGCTCATCTTCTATTCCTTCATGCGCTGCTCGCAGTCTCCGTCTCTTTTCAGCTGCTTCAGTAGTCCCACCTCCCCCTCTTCCTCTCTGTTGTTCCTTCAGCTCCTAAATGCCTCCCTGTCTCTTCCTGTCTGCATCTCTGTTTGCACCTTCCTCGACTTGTCTCTGATTTCTCTTCCTTCCTCCCTCCTGTCCATCTGTCCGTCTCGGTGAGGTCAAAGAGGTCATTACTCACAGTGAGAGGTGTGATCAGTGATAAGCTCCTGTTCACTTCCAGCTCAGGCTGGACTGAGTGTGTGTGTGCAGCAGTGATACAGACAGCGTTATCTAACACAGATAGTTGTGGGCTGCTGTGTCATGACACATTCAGTCACTTCATCCATCTAACCAGAGCTGGCCATCAGCCATGCTAACACTCATACATGCACAGAGCTGAAGACACATTCTGACATGTACACACATATATATACTCTCACAGCTTAATGAAGGTGTGAAGGAGGGTATGGAGAGAGTGCCGAGGGCAGAGGGAGTGGGTGGGGGTTTGGTTGGTGTACTGTGACCAGGCAGCAGCAGATAGTGGAGGGATAGGGTATCACTCCCTAACCCCAAACACATTTACAGCTGACACCATGATTAATGAGTGTGGGGCTGTGCTACAGGGCCTGTTCCTGGACGCATTAGACCCCCCCCCACTGCCCAGATATCTCTAACTCCACCTCCCCCACCTAAACTGGACTCTTTCCATCTGGACAAAAGCCACCTGGGGATACTCTGGATGGGATGTCCGGACATCTATTCCAAGCTCACTTTTCTTCAAACATGTCAAGGTGTGTGTGAAGGTTTCAGCATGTGGACGTACATTTGGTGACCACACCCTCCAGGTGAATGATGTTAGGGTGGTCAAACTGGCCCATGATGCTGGCCTCAGACAGGAAGTCCCGCCTCTGCTTGTCGGTGTATCCGGCCTTCAGCGTCTTTATGGCCACGCAGATCTCCCTCTTTCCTGGCATCTTCAGACGGCCACTGCAGACCTCGCCGAACTCTCCTGAGAACACACGTGCTGCATTGAAAATGTGGAGCAATGAAGCATCTCATCTACGGATGATGAATCAAACCGAAATGGTATTTGTATGTGTGTGCAGGTTAGAAAGTCTTAATCCCCTACTGCCCTCCTCCTTCTCTTATCCACTGGACCAGAGAAAGCAGGAAATGGATATTGATTCTTTCGCTTTATTATTTTGTCATTGGATGACTTTTCTCCAACAACATACAGTATTTAGCTAATCCTGACATGTTTGTTCTGTTTTTTTGAAAAACTTTTATACAAGTAGAACAAATAAATGTTGGGATGTATACACTGTTAGATAATTAGCATTATTATAAACTCAAATATCTGCTTGGATTTAATTTTAAAAAAAAAGAAACTCCTCACCGATGCCAATAACTTTCTCAATCTTGATACAGGAGGCGTCGATCTCTTTGGCAAACTCACGGACAGCTTGATTTGGGTCCTCGTATGTAAAGGGGTCAACGTAGATCCTCACTCCTGAGGAAAGAAGAATGTAAAAAAGGATGGAAGGAAGCAAAAGAAAAGAAGGGAGAAGGTTAATTCATTCTGGCAACTGCTCTCCATCTGTTCTTTATTTCCATCATGCTGCAGGCGACACCGCCTTCCTCTCTGGATCCTCCTCCTCTCTTCTCTTCATACTTCACACTCTGACTTCTCATGTCACTGTGGCCAAGTCCAATGAAGATGGAGCTCATTAACTTGAAATTCTTGTGGCATGGAAATTACAATACTGATGACTTGATAATGAGGTGTTTGAAACATGGTAGGAGGCAAGTACATTAACTTCAAAATAGTTTGTTTTTCTCTGCGTTTCATGGACCTCATTTGCAGTTTAGAGTGCATGCACATGAGCACACCTGACAGCACTAATGTTTTTCAATCATAGGACGTGTAGATGGAGCATTAAGTATGAGTTACCTTGATTTAAGTGCTTCTCTTCATCAGAGTCCTGCTTGGCTTTGCTGTACTTACTCCTTCTAGGGGCAAAAAAGCAGGTTGGTCAATCACATTTTACATTTTAAGGTCTATACAAGGTAATTTTAAGCTGTCATTTTCTGATCACAAGACAAGGTGTCTACATGCCATTTAGAAACAAAGATCACAATTTGGAGCACAAGTCTCAATGCAATCCCAAATTAAAACCAGAAATCCAAAACCAACAAAAGAAAATCCATGAAACCAAGTGAGGAGGTTTCTTAACCCTTCCATTACCAAACAAATACCAGTGTGAGCTTAAAGCTAAATCGTTGCTAGCATATTTTGTGGTACTTTTAATGGACTCTTTCCTGTTTATACTTGGTCAAAGATAAAAAGCTTTACAACAATAGTTCCTATGTCCTTATTTGTTTTCATGCAGAGCTGAACGGCACCGTATGTTTAGAAAACCAGCTGAAGCAAAGTTTGTTTAGCTCAGTCTAGCATAAATACTGGAAATGGGGTGGATAAGCTAATATGGCTAACAAGTTTGAAAGCTCACTGAGTCAATATTAAGAGGTCTTTTTGACTTCAGTCTTATAGGCTGTTTCTTCTCTGTCACACACACACACATTCACACACAGATGAGTGCAGCAGAAACAATTTGGGCTTTAATGTTTTGCCCAAAGACACTTTGGCAGGCACTGGGGAAGCACTGAGTTTGGTTCAATTAATGTCTTTTTAAAATCATAAACTATCTATAATAGCTAAAATATTGATTTAACTAAAGATTAATGATTCAACTAAATTTCTGAACCAAAGATGGTCAACTTTTTATATTTGTACACATTAAACATTTCAGGAAAGACCTCCACTTACAATCTCATAAACTCATCACCCCACCTTTTATTCCCAGTAGAACATAAATAACAGATGTTGAAATGGAGACATTTTAATATTTCAAGGAAAATATTTCCTCATTGTGAATCTGATGCAGCAACATGTCTCTAAAAAGTAGTTCCAGGATGATGTTTAGCATCGTGTAGCATCTCCTTAACAACTGTCTGTAAATGTCTGGGAAGTGAGGAGACCAGTTGCTGGAGTGTTGTCCCATTCTGGTCTGATGCAGGATTCTAGCTGCTCTACAGTCCTGGACCTTTGTTGCTGGATTTTTGCCTTCATGATGCTCCAAATGTTTCAGTTGGAAAAAGATTATGTCCGTTTTTAATGCAGTCCCTCGTTTCAGTCCCCAAAAATCACAAGCATTCCTCATGCAGCTTCATCTTGATCCTCTGAATCTTTGATGATATTATGCACTGCAGATCAGAGATCCTCATTCCTGGTCCTCAAGGGTCATTGTCCTGCAGGTTGTAGAAGTTTTCCTGCTGCAACAACCCTTAAGCATGCAGGACACAGGCTCGCGAGGACCAGGATTTAAGATCCTTGCTGTAGATGGTGGGATCTTCTACATCCTCACAAATTTACACTTTTATACATTTTATATTGTTATGTCACTGAATTGTTGCTAATTAACCTAATTGATCCTCCGGTTGTTTTGATTTATACCATCTTTTTGCTGTTCTTATCCTAACTTTTTTTAGAAATGTGTTGCTGCCATCAAATTAAAAATGAGGTAATATTTTCCTTAAAATGGTAAAATGTCTCAGTTTCAACATCTGATATGTTTTTATTTTTCTGTTGAGAATTAACGAAGAATTACAAATAATTACATTCTGTTTTTATTCATATTTTATACAACATCCCAATTTTTTTGTAATTGTAATATTTTTGCTAAAAAGTGAATGACATGACCATTTACTTGCTGAACTTCCTTAGAAATTAGACATATTGTTAAATGAGTACCTCTGCTTTAAATCAAAATTTCTGTTAATGACTGTAACTTTGGTAAGTTTTCTTTCAAAGTCAAGTAGGATATGTTCCAGCACGGCTTCTTTCTGAAGGGCACTGAGGAAATAACATAGAGATTGAGCAGAGGAGGCACCAGGAATAAAAAGCTATGAATCAATCCTCAAGAAGATGCTCTTAAATCCCTCTGAATCCCTCAGGCAGCCTAACACCTGTGCTCATATCAGTGTGTAGGTCAGTGGTGGAAATGACCAGATGTGCGAGACATTGTCCTCCCCTGTGGCTGTGCAGTGATGGTAAACGGCAGCGTGATTGCTGTCCCTGCCCACAATCACAGCAGCACAATAACAGCGGCCATCGCATGCATACAAAACAGACCAAGACAACCACCCGCTCGGCTGGAGAGAGTCAATCACATGGACAACACACACTCGCAGACACTAAACATCCTATAATTCACCAGTACACACATGCAAACGATGTAGTTTCCATATGAAGAGACACACAAAATGCAATTAACACATACTTTAACCCCCTCCCCCACTGCAAACACACATGTAAAAAAATTGTTGTCACATGATCTCACACACACATACACACACAAACACATAGGGGGGAGTGTGGTTAACACCCTGAGGTGAGGCAGCTCCATCTGCATGTAATCCCATCTGTGTGATGGAGCTTTGTGCTGCTCGCTGGTTAACACCCTGAGATTGGGTCACTGCAAATCCACCTGATGCCTCTCACTCCCTCCTTACCCCACATCCCACTCTTCATTGCTGGCTTATCTCGTTTTCCCTCCTGTTGCTTTTTCTTTTCCTTTTTTTCTTGTCCTCTGTCTTTCTCATTTTCATCAAGACTGTCAGCAAGGTGCAGCGGAAGGAAATAACTCACAGGTGGGATTACTGAGGCAGGATGAGGAAGACAGCGAGCAGGGAGGATGCAGAGGACAGGGAGTGAGAGTCTCTGATTGCATCTCTTCAGCTGTTGGAGCTGTCAATCATGTCTCCGGTGTGGCGAGTCCTCACTCATTGGACGTGAGCGAGCTGTATGAGCTGTCTGACTCTGTGTGTGTGTGTGTGTGTGTGTGTGTGTGTGTGTGTGTGTGTGTGTGTGTGTGTGTGTGTGTGTGTGTGTGTGTGTGTGTGTTTGAGTGACAGCTTCACTGAGGAAGACATCTCTCATGTGGGAGGGAAGAGGGAAAGACAGAAAGCAGAAGGGATGGAAGAGAAATGACAGAGATGACACTCACCTTCGGCTGATGACGAAAGCGCTGATGAGGATGATGAGGAGGACTACACTGCCCACCACCGACACCAGCAACACGGTAGAGTTGGCACCATCACCGATGATGGGAGCTGGGACTGAGGTGGATGAAAAGGGAGTAGAGAGAGAAGGAAAAGGGACAACAAGTCAAGCCCACTGTGTCCACACACACTTCTGTCAGCATTCGTTAACTCATGGTCCTTTAATCTTACTAGAAACATGTAAATGTTGAGAAATTTCACAGTTAAAATGAGCTCTGATCGGTGGGATGTCTAAATAAATTCACCTCAACTTTCATAGAACTGAAACCAACCGATCAGTCATGTTCTGTGATCATACGGCACACTACACCTCTGGTACTGATCAGGAAAAATTAACTTGAGCAGGAAAAAGGAGAAACCGAAGGAAGAGCAATAGTGGAGGATCTGTTCAGGAAGGTCAAACATCAAAATGATAGAGAACAGAAAAATGGCAGATAACATAAGGGATGACCAGATGGTTTAAACTCTTCTTCCTTGTCTTTATATTTTTCTATTTTCTGACAGATTGGTAACCTCAGAAGTCCCATTTCCACCAGGGGGTCCTGCTTGGAGCGAGATGGATACGCATTGTTTTCCATTTCCACTGTAAGACCAAAACTGTAAGAGTGCCAGAACATCTGAGCCATCCTACCTTTTTAAAACCCTTCCATCTGGGTCTCACTCTTAACAATTAGAACCTAAAGCATGGAGCTAAACACTGCTGTCCACTGACTGGTCACTTCGTCACTTCCTGTGCGACTTGGTAACATAAACACGTTTAAATATACAGTGGATTTTTTGTTGCTTAAAGCTACATGCCAAGAAGAAAGACACAAACTTCTTGATGTCCACCATTCTCTTCCTTTGTTTCCGTGTCAAGTTCTTCTTTGTCATTATTAAAGGTTAGTCATCCCGCCGCTATGATGTCATGCTATTATGTCGTTGACACATCTGTTGCTACCATGCTTATACCCCCCACCTACTAGGTACTACTATGGTTAGCTGTGGAAATGCAACAGAGATCAGGGTTTACTGTAACAAATCACACCAAACTGTCTCGTCCAGTCCTGAGCTGGAACCCCTGGTGGAAACCAAACTAAAGGTCTGGTTTTTTTGGACATTTTTGTTGGATCTCCTCTAGAATTATAAATAAAGTCATTATTGTCACGCTGAAATTGTAAATGTTGCCATAAACTGAGCTGGAACATGAACTGGGACTGAACACAGTGGGATTTATCTCCCAGTGGAAGCAGCTCATTTCAGCTCCTGTCTCTACAGTTTCAAGAACAGAGCCGGTCAGACTCACCTGAGTTGGTCATGAACTCAAACGGGCCGCTGAATTCACCATAGCCGGCGGCAGTGCGGGCGCGCACGTGGAATACGTAGGAGGTGAGAGGGGTGAGGCCTTTAATCGCTGTGTTTCTGGATGATGTTTTAATGATACGGTAGCTCCGTTCATTCTGGTCCTGAGGAAACAGAAACAGAAATTATTTTAAGATTGATTTGAAAATTTTCTTCCCTAAGTATTTTATCTTTAGAAAGTACTTTCCCTCCTCCCCTCACCTTCTCGTAGTACTTGACCTCATACTCCAGAATGACCCCGTTGGCTCTGTCTGGAGGCTGCCAGGCCAGTGAGATGGTGTGTCTTGTGATGTCTTTGGCCTGGATGGAAGTCACTGGAGAGGGAGCTGAAGAACAAAAGACAGAACTCAATTCAATTTATTTATAGAGCCATTTAAAACAACCAGCAACTGAACAAAGTGCTGTACATAAATGGACAAAGCAACACAGAAGGAAAGAAGAAGAAGAGGAAGAAAGGAAAAGGGTTTAACTGCTGCTTTGTCACAGTCCCTCATGTTGTTTTCAGCCTGGGAGTCAAACAGCAGCCCGGACCACCAGACCATCATATCCATTTATATCTGCCTTGGCTTCCGTTCAAAATCAGGTGTGTTACAGAGCTGCAGGGCCACAAGGCGGGCGACGGTAATCTGTTTCTGATCTAATGGCCAACATCAATAAAGCCAACCCGCTCTGACACCAGCACCGAGGCTACTTACACTAACTTCATTTATTCCCAGGTCACCCTGAGGAAAAGCGCATCGCTGCAAAATCAACAAATGACTGAAATAAGCTGTACACCTTTGTAGTTTTTTTTCTTAAACAAAGCAAATCAGTTGGTTTTGATTAAAGCTCAAGTGTGTGATCTTATCTGGAGCTTGCGCTGCTGCAGCTGATAATGAGGCCATATTTCAAGCAGCAGCGATGTCTGTGTTCACACGCCTTTAACACGTGAAGGTTAAAGCACTGATAACGACACAAATCAAACCTCTGTCTTCAGGGAGGGTGCCACTAAAACTGGGTCATACACATTCCTGGTGTTAGACAGAAGAAGGCAGTGGGATGAGAAGAAGCTAATTTCCAGCAGCATTCAGGTAACTTTCAACTCAGTTTCTCTGGGGTCTTGAAACTCTGACCTCTGCTCCTCTGTGATTACTGTAACCCTATTCGTTTCAGACCATCTGCCTTTTAAAAAATTACAGTGGGATGATTAATGAGGGTCTCTCGGTCCACGGGTTATGATTGGATTATCTATGACATTATATACATTCTCATCAGTTTGACTGGGGACTCCAGGGAACCTAACCTTCGAGTGAACACTAACAAACCCCTGCTTTTAGTCCGGGATTGAGTTCAAACAGGCCTTGAATTCAAGCACTAGCTGTGGATTGAGTTTCAGTGGGCTGAAGAGACGGCAGGAGGGACAGAGGGCTGGAGGGTTTGTGTCTGCTGGGAGTCAAGATGGAGATGGAGAGGGATGGGATTGCAGACATCTCGTGGTAAATGGATTAACCCGAGGTTGTGTCATCCTGCTGGCCTAATGTGTTGCGTCTCCGTTAAACAATTAGGCGGCAGCCATTTGTATCCCCCCCCCCCCCAATCAATCTTGGCCAGAAGAGAGAGCCAATTTAAAGGCCCTCTTGGGGCTGACTGAGAGCGCTCCAGTTCAGAAAGGAAACACCTGAGGGGTCATTCCCCAATGGTAATCCGCACATCCATCTTTCCTCCAAAGATGACAGATATGGCAATGTAATCATGTTCTGCTGATCGTGCTGTGCTTTTTATTTTTCCCTCTACTAATATGAAGATGAGTGATTTTCTGGGTGGTTTCCCTCGCAGGATCATTACAAGACAGAGTCAGACACAAAGAAGTCATCGATCAGGGTTCACTTTTACTACTACAAAAGCCTGAAAACCAAACCAAAAAAAAACCCAATCAGCCAGAGGGCACCCAGTGCTGAAGAGGGGGGCACCAAAGAAATTGGAAAATTAAAAAATGAACACAATCATCATGATCATAATCACAATGAAAGTAAAAAAAAAAACAGAAGAAATCCTAGTCTAAAGAAGAAGGTTAAGACGGGAACGTGAACTATAATCAAAGATGGAATTTTGATGATTTAATACAAATTAAAAGATCAATATAATTTGAAAAAACTTTTTTTGTCCAATATCCGCAAATTACTTTCCAAAAGAAATGCAAAGTTCCCTCACATCGTCTGGCTTGCTTGACTGTGTACTTAAACATACAAGGTTTACAATTTACGTAAACTTCATTATCGTATAAAATCTCAAGAGAAAAACATCAATCAAATAAATAAAAGAAAAATGGGAAATAAAAGACTGATATTTTGACTGAATAGTTCAGTTATGTGTTAAATTCAGAACACAACAACTAACATCAGAATGTGAAAGTTTGGGTAAAGACATTCATTACACCAATTATTAAGTGAGCTCAAGCTCAGTGCTGTGGAAATAGGGAAGCACATCACACACAAGTGTTTTGGGAGGGTCTGAATGCTGTTATTTCAGCTATCAAATACTAACTACCTTAAACTATGTACCTTAGCAAAAAAAAAAAAAAGTGTAAATAATTATCTGCACTTGACCAAGATTTTACTGATGCAAAGAAAGCGGCAGCAGGAAAAAGTGGACATCGTATGAAACCAAAGAAAAGTTTTCAATAAATACATATTAAAAGTTCTTTAGAAACACACATAAACATATCAGCTTTACGCTCAGAAATATAAAAATCCACCCAGTCCCATTATCTGACACCACCCCCATCAGACTGGATGAATCCCAGCAAGGAGTCCAGTTTTGGAATGAGGACTGCAGGATGTTCAGCTGTTTGCAGACAGCTGGGAGGCTTTGTCTGTTTGCTGAGTGAATCAGTTTGTCTTTGTAAGCTTGTTCATCTCAAAGTGTTTGTGCTGTTTTGGAGTCTGTGGTTGTCGTGAGCGTGCGCACCAATACGTGCTAGATTACAGTTCCACATTAAAGACGAGGGCCCGGGTGCACATGTGGCTGCCAGATTGGATCTGAGTCAGCCGAGCATAAATGGTCGAGGAGGGAGCCGTTTTTCCAGAGTCCAGAAACCGGCTTCTACAAGGTCCACCCCTCAAAACCCCACCCTGCATCCACCTCCCAGAAACACGTTTCCACATGTACGCTTGTGGAGATGGAAACTCACACACATGCACACACTCCCTTATGCACTAATTCACTTTTAGTCACCCATGTCTGCCAAGTATTTTGGATGAAGACATAAACATGTCTGTTTTTTCACACATGCACACACACCACACACACACACACACACACAGACTCACAAGTGGGAGAAAACATCCATTTACAGCCAGGGGTCAGTTCAAAGCCTGGACACCTCCCCCTTCCCCGGGTGAAAGGGTCACACCACGGCTGATTTACAACTCCTGTGCTGTTCGTGGCGACACATGCATCCTGACCTCACGCACACACATTCACACACAATCATCTTCATTTAAGTCTACTCGAATCCTTTCTTCACTGCAACTACTTCTTTTTCCTCTGGTCTTCTTCACCCCGTCTGCAACCCGCCCACGTCACTTCTCCTCAACTTTCTTGCAAAGGCTGCGGTTCTGGTGCCTTTATCACAGTCCGAATAAATCCTGATAAATCTCTCATAATAAAATCCACAGAGTCTGGATGAGGAGAGAGAGGGACGGATGACTGGCTGGATTAACAGCAGCTGAAACCAGAGCTTCCAAAGCTCCAAAGAAGCATTAGCAGGAAGAAATCCAATCAGTCTGCAGCCATTCACTTCAACACACACACGTAAGTGCACGCACCAATGAAAACAGGCCGCACAAGTGGAGGCAGACAAAAGTAAGTTAGTGTGTAAACTTTAACGTGCAGTTACACACACACACACTTTCAGCTGTTGCTTCGTATAACCGATTCTGGCGAATAGTTGAGAAACATGCACGAGTGATGAGCCAAAGGCAACATCATCCATATCTCACAGCTTCAGGTCAGCACGTCTCCTCTGTGTGTGTGTGTGTGAGTGTATGATTCCATGAGTTTTACATGTGTGTGACCGTGCTGACACACTGACGCCGATTGGCCTGGACTCCAGAACACGCTCCGTTCCAGCTCCCACACATGGCCGTCTGCTCCCCCACAGGCAGCTCATCTATCCATCTTCATCTTCTACGGCCCGGCCGATAAATCAAACCGCCGCGTCTTCAGATCGCCAGTCTGAGCCCTATTCAAGAATTTCCCTTTTCCCAGAGTTGGAAGTGATAAACAATTCCCACCCAGGAGCAGAGCCATAAAGAGGACGGAGGTAATGACCGGGTGAGAAAGAGAAGAGGACCAGGGTCATAAAATCCATTTACACAACAACAGGTTACAAAGCGGCTAAACGGCGAATCAACGGGAGGCTTTGAACGCACCCTGAGCTCCTCTTCAGCTGTGTTTACTGGTGTTTTCTGCAAGCATACTTACTCACACACACACTAACACTCACCATTCAGCAGCATCTGTAATGAAGCCTCCACAGATCAATATAACTCATCTCATTCATTACCTTCACAGCTAAATATATCTCTGTGCCTCTTATTTCAGCCGACTCGCTAATTATGTAAAACTGCAGTCAAAAATGACAGAAATTCATTTCTAAGTGCTGAGACGTCATCGTTCTCCACAGTCTTTATCCGGACTGTTCAAATTCACACACTGACCTAAAAAGATCAACAAACTGAAAACAGAAGCTAACACACACACACATACCTGCACTGCAGCAACACACACTTTCACACACAGACAAGCCATGAAGGTCTGGATTTAACTGTAGGAGGAAAAACCACCGTCTGTCTGTCTGTCTATCTGTCTGTCTGTCTGTCTGTCTATCTATCTATCTATCTATCTATCTATCTATCTATCTATCTATCTATCTATCTATCTATCCATCCATCTATTTATTTACTCGTTTATCTAGCCATCCATCTATTTATTTATTTGTTTTCTAATCTAAATATTCCATGTAAATTTAAACATTTATTTTTCATTTATTATTATAAAGTGGGTCGTGTCAATAAATCAATGCATCCATCAGTTTTTAATGACAGATGTCAGAACAGGAAGCGGCCTGGAACCAGTAAAGGGATCACCTTTTATCCTTGTTGGTACCGTATAATATGCAGACCAGGTTCTGTTTCTGGTGATGCTTTAAAAGAAGCTCTAAAGACAAACACAGTGCAGTCGGGTCACAATGAATCCAGTTCTGTTTGCTTACCGGCCTGGTTGGTGGTGACGGTCACAGACACGGCCTGGTCCGGCCCTGGACTCTGAGATGACACCCCATTAACCGCCCACACCTCAAAGGTGTAGTTGGTGTGGGCCTGCAGCTCGTTGATGGACACCCTCGTTCCCTTCAGGCTCAGCTGCTGGGGGCTGAAGTGGATGCCGTTACCGCAAGGCTGACAGCGCCGGCCGTCAGGCCCGCAGCGTTTACACACAACATTGTAGGTCAGGTCCTGGCGCCCCCCTGAGCTCCGAGGTGGGCTCCACTCCAGGTTTACGGAGGTCTCGTTAACGTTGGAGATGAGGTGGGCAGGTGCAGACGGAGGACCTGTAATGAGGAGAAAGAAAAAGTTACACCTCATTCTTCCTGTTTCCCAGGATTCTCCACAAAAAGATGGAGGATCCTACAGCGGAAAACAGCCCCCTCTTGCTTCCGGTCATTCTGAAAGATGACATATGAAAGATGGAAACGTGAAATTTTGTGGGTAATCACTTTAATGGGAGTTGAGGTTTCTTGGATTACTTTTTATTGTCCTGTGTATTACAGCTGAGGAGGATCCAGTTTAATCTCAGTTTATCCAGAATGTTAACTGCAATCTAATCGTCCCGTTTACATCAATCAACTGGAAAGAGGCAGAGTGTCAGAGCTTCAAACAGCTAAACGTTATAGGCCAGGACATGGAGACTTAAGTCTAATTCGGATGATGTAAAACCTGCATGCTCACAGTTTTCTATGTGAGCAGCATGGTTGGTGATAAACTCCAGAGCATGTTCACGTGTCAGCTCTGCTGTAAATAATGTGTTTCTGCAGCTGTAATTAACTCTGCCTTTCTCCATCTCCTCAGTTTGTCTCGTCTCTCTTTGACTAATGAAGTGGGCTGGGGGATCGATGCAGGGTGAAATATGAAAGCTGGACGAATCATTTCACAACGGAAATTCATTATCAGTGTTATTTTTGGAGGAGCAGAGTGGCAATGAGTGATTTCACAGGGAGACTGGAGGAAGAGGAGGGGGCAGTCTGCATGAGGAGGAGGAAGAGTACTGTTTCACCCGGTTACATACATCCTTATGATAAGAGTGTGTGTGAACTGAACCAATTTGATGTGCAGACTGTGGTGAATAAGCAAAAGAATAAGAATAAGCAGCAGAGATGGCTGGAAGGAGCAGTTGTGGATGGATGGATGGATGGATGGACGGAGGAGAGGACAACGCCTCTGAGATGGATGGATGCTGTTTTTAAACCTTCAGGGTCGACATCAGCATCAGTTTCTCCTTCAGAAAATCACTGGATGAATCTGGATTACGTTTCTAACTGAAGGAAGCAACACACACCTGTGTTTACAAGCTCAAAGATCACACCGATGCTCAAAATGAAGGAGTCTGTGAGGTGATCACACACACACATACACACACAAACACACACAGATCTGACAGAGTTTCTGAGTAATAACAGAGACTGTTTTGTTTGTTGCTATGACAAACAGCAACAGCACCATCAAACCTGAAGGCTGTATAGTCTTAAACACATTCCAGCATTCCACACAGACACACACACACAAATATACACACACACACCCTTCGCTGTACCTGTCGCTCTCCCAGAATGCACCACTGGGAGCAAAGGAGCGTGGGAGAGCTGCTGGCTATGACTGACAGCTGGTAATTAATCCTGGGAGGAAGTCACAGCCTCGAACTGAGGAATCTGGAGGAAACTTCCAGAAAGTTTCTCCTGCTGATTATTTTTCCTTCTTCTCCTTTTTCACTCATTTATAGCTTTGAAATTTGCTCTCAGCCTTGTTTCCTTCTTTGCTTCCATGTGCCTCCTCCTCCTCCTCTCCTTCTTCCTCTGCCTGTCTTCATCAGTAATTGTTTGCCAGGTGTTGCACGGGTCCGAGTTCCAGAGCTGGCTAAACTGTCCCGAGAGTCAACCCTGCTATTACGAACCAGCTTGGGTCGGTTTCATTTCCCCCTCGAGTCCTCAGAGCTGTGTGTTCACTCTACACGCTGTCCCTCCTCTGCCTCCACAAAACCACCGCTAAGCAAACTGAGGAAAAATCTGAGAAACACATCAAGGTTCAGCCCAAAGCAGAGAGGAACACAGAACACAGCATAGCAACCGTGTGTGTGTGTGTGCTCACACATTTTTTCATGTCCTTAACATGAATAATACTATTCACTCAGCAACTTTACCCCACATTTATTTACAATTATATAAAAACAGAAAACAGAGTAAAAAATAAGGAAAGGAGGAAAAATGAAAGACTGACCCTTTAAAAATAATAATAATAATAATAAATAAAATATCAAATGAATGGCAATAAATATAAATAAGTAAATAAATAATGAATTATTTAAAATAAAAACACAAATATTAAATGAATAAATCATTCATAAATTAACAAGATAAAATTCTTTAAAAAGGCCAGAAGTGGTTTGTAGGAAATTTGCAACAATAGATGTGAAAGGGTCTGAATTATTTATTTAACTTAAATCCGAATTTACAAATAAAAAGAAACAAAGAAAAAATTCCTTCCCATCTCTTTGAGTCATGTGACTTCTTCATCACGCTCAGCCTCAGGCAGGTTGATCAAAACATCCGGAACAAAACAACTGAACCGGTTTTTTATTCTGGTTCTACCTCATCACCATCAGGTTAAATCAAAGATCAGAGAAGAAAAGGTTTGAGCAGGTCCGATCCAGCAGGACAGACAAACAACATCCAGTTTTAATCTTCATCCTGTATCACTACAAAACCAGCTCAGACCAGGAGAAAGCCTTTTCAATAACACACACACAGACACACACACACACACGCACATGCTCTCCAATTACTAGGGATGCTGGCCCATTCCCAACCTGTCTGACCTTCTGGGATGTAAACTAGGAGATGAATTTAAGCTTTTTCTTTTTTTTTTAATTTAATTCATCTGTTCTGTTCGTGACTGTGAGTGAGTTTGGGGAGGAAAGCAAAGAAAACAAAATGCCGATGGACTCTGAGTGACTGACAGCTGTAATTACAGAGCTCTAACAGAAAGGGGAAAAAAGTGTAGGGAAGGAAAACAGCAGTCGACAGACGAGGTGAGAGTTCAAAGATCAAATGTTGAGCGGCTGACGAGTTGGGTCAAAGGTTGGTCTGATGCTCCGATGCAGCGGAGGAGCTGAAGCTGCTGAAGCCGCCTGTAAAATCAGAGCATTAATGAGCTCCGACAGCTGCTGCTGCTGCAGACATCATGAAACTCTGCTCTGACTAACAAGACAAGGAGGACGACCTCCCAGCTCGTCCAATAACAGTCAGAAAGTGATGCTGTAAGAGGACTTCTCCCTAATTTAGTGACCTACCTCCTCAGCTGAGAGGATATCAGACAGTAAAGTCAGATTTAAAACAGCGCAACTGATGTTTTTCTTCAGGAATCAGAACCGACTTCTGAACGGCTCTATTTTTCTCTTCATGCTCCAGTGGCAGGAAGTCCAGGAGGAGGAGTCATGCTAACATAGCCTCCTGCAGCAGCAAACATGAACCAGACGTAAAACCAGGTATAAATCATGTTTAACTGCTCTGATGAAAAAACAGGGTGTTTACACAGAAAATGTTGACAATAAAAACTATGTTATGAGGTTATGAACTGACACATTTCCGAGTCAAATTGGATAATTTGGTATTTTAAAGTCAAAGTTAAGTGGAAGTTTTTTGCAGACACACCTTGATGGGAAAAACTATGGACAAAATCAGTCCAATAACCACAAACCATCACTCCTGCTGCATTTCCTGATCCAAATATTCTGGATTCTGAAAATTTCCAACATTAGACTGTTTGTGATGTTGATAACTGAGTCCTACAGGGAGATCATGTGATGGTGGTGATGGAGGGTGGAAGGGTTGTCTGAGTGATCAATCCACAGGAAACTGACAGAATAACCAGTCGAATACAAGTGAAGAAACTTCACAGATGTTCTGGTTGTCAAACTCTGAGTCACTCACACATAAAGTTCTGTCATAAGAGTAGAACTGAAAATAGTTGCGTCGTTTTCCTGTGAACATCATTGTTCCCTGTTCCAAGACTTGGAGAGAGAAGTGTCTAAAATGTGGAAGAAAAGTGGGTCAGAAGTTGGAAGTGGAGGAATAAGATCCATCAGAGGCTGACTCAGGGACGAAACAGCTTCTTTCACTTCAGTGAATTACTGTGTTTAACCCTTAGAGGACCGAGCTGCTGTGATCAAACCGCACGCTGCTCTCAACCCGCCGGTACGTAAAAAACTAGGTCATCTCATGCGCTGCTGTCAACTTCACTCTTAAGTGGGAATGTCAATACTGTCAGAATAATACCATTAGTTTATAGTACTTTTTCATCAATAAATATTGATAATTTCAGTCCCTTAGGAAAATCATGATTGTTTAAGAATGCATAAATATCTTTATTGCAAGGACAATATGAAATATAAATGTAACTCAACAGCTGCAAAACAAAAATACAGCTTTTTAAAACTATTAAATAATTAAACTACAGAATAATATAAGATTATTTACATTTCTTAAATGGCAATTAAAATATATAAAATGCAAAAATATGATAAATATAATTAAATATAAATACCAACTCTGGAATAACAACATATAACAAAAGTGCAGATTTGAAACTCTCACAGTTTTGTTTGATGCAGAAAGAAACAGAAACATAATCGTTTAAACTGAAATGTACAGATGTGTTTATCCTAGCATGAAAGTAGGATGTGATGGGATGGCCAGGTGTTGCAGGTGGATCAGAGCCTGCACCTCGAGGACGATTAACAGTGTCTTTCCTTAGAGTGTTAGCAATAAACACCCAGGTGCAATAACTGGACACTACGTGCAATAACATATATCGACAAGTGAAATCAGTTCTCTGCATTATACTGCATCTGTGTGTAATGTATATATTTCTTATGTATTAATCTATTCAGATGAGATTGGGAATGCTCAGGGTGTTGTGGCCGGAAGCGTGTGTGTGGTGTGGTGGTGCGTGTGTGAATGGTTGTTTGTCCCAGTCTGTGTTGGCCCTGCGATGGACTGGTGACCTGTCCAGGGTGTACCCTGCCCCTCACCTGTTAAAAATGCTGGGATAGGCTCCAGCTTACCCGCGACCCGTGATGGACAAAGCGGTACAGATAATAAATGAATGAATAATCTATTTATATATTTATCTATGTTTTTTATATTTATCTTTAAGGTCTGCACTAAATGTGAGAAACGTGTGACTGAGAACGTTAGTAATTTTACGTGCTACACACAATCATGGAGTTGCCCCTCATTTTGTTGTATGTCTGTACAATGACATCATATTTCTATTCTATTCTTCTTTGGATATTTTCGTCAGTTTGGTAGCACCAAAATCACCGAACCGGAAATCAACTGCCGGAGTGTTTGGGAAGAGAAAAAGGCAGAAATGAACCTCCATCAAGCCTTTGAGTTGTTTTATGGAGATGAAGATGAAGAGGGTGATTTTGTTTCATCTGAATCATCAAAGGAGGCGAGAGGTGCTGAGGATGAGGAGGTGACTGACCCTTCTCATCGCCTGTGATGAGAAGTAAGACGAACTTATGAATATTTCTAACTTTTGTGCACTGCTTCATTGTAAACTTGTTTTATATGCATAAAATGATCTATATTTAGCTTTGTGTGTAACCTACAGAGGATCAAGGATAAATGAATAAATACAGAGATGGTAAAGCCTTTTGTTTTGTCTTTTATCAAATTATGAATAAGTGAACTATCATATTAATTTCAAACAGATGATACACTGATTTTCCTGATCTTCATTTTTAATTCTATATTTTATATGTACGTTTCTATATGTTTCTTTTGCCTGTTGTGAATTATTCATAAGATTTTCTTTTGTAAGAATTTTAGTTCTCACATTTTCTTCACAGCCCATCATGTCTATATGAACGATAACCTGAACAGTCTCTTTTTTTCTATATTATTATCATGCACATATACAGTGATGAGGAAACTGGACCTTACACAGAGACGACCCAGAGAGGGGATGGGAGGAGGATGGACTCCAGATCTTTACCAACTTAACCACATCATCACAAATACAGTATAATATATTTGTATAAAGTGTATTTATATCTTAATTTTACCTCTTACCTCTTTGGCATTATGTGGTACTCTGATAATAAAAATATTTTCTGCAGTTTCTGTAGAAATTTGTAAATTGTTTTGAAGGGCTACAGCAGAGATGATAAAAAAAAGGCCTGAAAATATACATGTTTTTTATAGAAAATGTTGTATATAGATTTTATTGTAATAAATAGTAATTCAGTTTGACCCAAAATATTATCAAAGTTGGTTAAAGTGGAAAAATAGCTGATAACCACATCAAATAGCTGATGTTGTGCTAAAAAGAAAGCATACCAAACATTGGTATGATAAACATTTTTTATATGGTATGCAGAAGTAAATTTATACCTTGATTAACTCCATCGTGTCACCATGACTGATCATTCAGAAGCACTCAGAGTTAAATCAGGTTGATGTTTAATGCGTTTGCAGAGTCATAGTTTGGTGATAGTTTAACCACTCGTGCGACTGTGTTATAAGTGGGGGTACTTACGGGTGCAGGGCATGGAAGCTGGGTCTGTTTCAGAGCGGAAGTATCCCTTATCGCAGGCACAGGAGGTGGAGCCCTCCCTGACGGAGTAACTGTTGAGCGGACATTTGGAGCAGGAGCCATCAGTGGCCAGAGCGCGGTAGTATCCAATTTTACAGGCTGAAAAGTAATAAAGACAAAGAGAAAAGGGGTTTGGGTCAGATATGATGTGCATCTGCATCAACATCAGCAGGTTATTCCTTTAACAATAATAAAAAATAAAAATAAAAAAAATGCATTTTATAAAAGCGCCATTCAAACCACACAAGGACACTGCACAAAATAAACAAAGAGCAGAAGTTATGCAGTAAGAAAACATCATATCCACCCTGCAACATTCACTGGAGGAAATTAAATAATCAACAGAATTACATTACATCAGATTAACACCACAAATTTTGGATATCACTGCATATCCTGAAATATCCTAAATATTCTGGATATTCCAGGATAAATTAACTTTGTCTGAATAACTGCTGGAACCCTAAAAAAGACAAGTCATTAAATGTGTCCCAAAAGGACCAAAACACTGTTTTAGCCTCATCTTTACTGTGGCGAAGCATAAATTAACTTCATTTGGTGGAATATGTGAAGAGAGATGTAGTCACAGCAGCAACTTGGACGTCTTGTTTTTCCAAGTGAAGGAGATGAAGCTCTGACTGAATGCTAACAGGAAAATGAGAGGATTCCACATCTCCTTATCTCTCTCTCTCTTCATCTTCCATCTTTAATGTAAAACTGTAATAATATGAGGAACAAACAGAGAATGGGAGATGGCGATATTTTCTCTGACAAAAAACAAACAGCGTCTCAAATAACTTCCTGCTGTTTTTCTCACAAACTTGAGCTCAGCTTTTGTGAGACTTGGAGCTGCAATGAAACCAGAGTCGTGGGCATTTCAGAGCATTTAATGAACAAATGCCACCACACTTGGCACACCAGGATTTCTGTTACTCAAACACACATAACCAGCACACACAGACACCTGAGTCTGAAACCTAAGTAACACTTCTTGCTTTTGGAGACAGTCCTCTCCTTTCTGTTGAGCGACAGTTTGATTGGAGGGCTCGTCTTTCAAGGAGTTTCTCCTCCGTGTAGAAAGGCCGAGGAAGCCGAGCAGGGTTGGATTTCACCTCTGAGCGCTGAACCAGAGGAGGAAGACAAAAGACCGATTCTCTGAGAGGTGCGCAACACACAGCCGCAACACCGATTGGACCAAATAAGCCGTCAGTCAATGAGGCGGCCATGTGTTGGGTGGGACGGCTGATTGGTGTTTATCAGAGAGAAAGTGTGTGTGTCTCAGCTCTGTTTGATTATGATTTTTCAAAGGCCCAATGAAGATAGATGGCTACATTCAATACATGTTTTGTAAGTCTGAAGGTGTTGCACACACACACTGATCCGGTCTTTGAAGTTCATTTGAAAGGTTTCACAGTCATAAATCTGTCAGAGGAATCTGGATACAGTCCCACATGTGTTCACCACAGCATGGAGGAAAACACACCAACATGCTCACACATACGAACAGCAGAGGAAACCCACAAACCTCTAGAAATTCTGGAAAATCCCTCAATTGCAGATGTAATAAAGTCAGTCTCCCTGCCTGCAGCTGGATTAGCTAGCATGGCGCTAAGCGAGCCGGGCTAGCTGCTACCTGCTGAGTCATTCTTTGCCCATCCTGGCTCAATCAATCAGGGCTAAATCCTGCTGCTTCAGTCGCTAACGCTTAGCTAAGGATCTCATTGACTGTAGCCCACAGGGGTTCGTGAAGCCTCAGTTTCTTTTCTTCACAGTGACAAAAAAACAGAAGAGAGATTAGTTGGGAGGTGCTTTTTGTTATCACTCTATCTTTAAATCAATCTCTTCACACTCAGGGTCATCACTGGAAGCAGAAACACATTTGGGATTTGTTGGTATTGTTGAAGAGGTTGAGACTGCCTCAGGTGACCAACCACTAAGTTTCTGTGAAGGTTTGTACATGTGCATTGACCAGGAAAAGGACTGGAGTGGACAGTGGGGTCAACCAGCTGTTTGAGATGCTAAAAGCTGGAGGGAGAGTTAATTGAGTCCCACGCTTCACATCCTTTAAGCCTGAGCCCCTATAAGTCCACAGACTCAGAGCAGGACACCTCAAACTGTGCAAGCTTGATGAGTTTTTCTGCTCGTCAGCTATTAAGCTGTCCCAGTCTGACCCCAGAATCCTCACGGCTGTGCCACAGATCTCAGTGTTTGGCATGTACATCCATTCATTCATGTTCAAAACTCTGGATTTGGAAGCATCTGTTTGAAAATGTGATGTCAGCATATGAGAGTTTGTTTATAGCAGCGACTGAGGGGAAGAAAGATGTCCACATCCAAGTAAAGCTGGGAATTTGCTTCCTATTAAGAGTGTGAACGAGTGTGTGAGGGAAGAGACCACAGCGGTGGGTGGTCCAACAGACGTTGGTTTCAGAGAGGAATCTCCCTTAAGACTCAGTGGATTTATCACTGTTCATGCAAACCTTTACACAGCCACAAACACAGACACACTCCAACATGTGTGTGGAGTTTTGTGAGCTGAGAAGATCTCATCATATCCTCTTATACAGCTCTCCAAAGTCTAACCCAGTTTTTCCACATCATCTTTTTTACACTGTTTCCCTTTTTGCTTTTGTAACGCTCCTGTTTTTCATTTTTCCTGACTCTCCCTCCGCCCTTCATCTCTCAGTCCCACTCTCCTTGGTTTTCTCTCGGCAGGCCTCCTTTCAGACAGAGACGGGTTTGTCAGGTGCCAAATCCCCGAGCCGAGAGATCAAAGCCAGACAAAGAGGCTGGTGACTTACTGTTCTATTCTGGAAAAGGAAAAAAAAAGTGGAATCCCTCACAGGCCGGGACATCGCATTCTTCCCCTATTCTCTCCCTGCAGCTCTTTCACTAATTCAGTCCTCCTTTCTGGCCTCAGTATTTCTTCCCTTTTGTCAATCCTTCCCTGCCCATCCCCACCTCTGTTGTCTCTGAGCTGAAGCACGTTCATGTGGGGGGGTGGAGGGAGTTAATGAGTAGTTTTGTCAGTGTGATGGGGAATGAATTAGTTGCAGTGTGTGAGGGGATGGAAAGATGAGAACGTCTGTTAAGCACAGCCATCAATACAGCCATCGAAAGATAATGAAATGATGATGGCAGCTAAAACCCAGCTACCTTTCCCTCTCAGTGGCTACAACGCACACACCGAATAAAACCATGTCCACCCACACAACCAAGAAACTGCAGCCCACCTTGTGAGGCCCACATGCAAGAGGCAAGCGGTCCTGCAGCCTACAAAATATCCAATACACTAGAGACTGAAAGCATGAGAGCAGACCTGCTCCACAATAGGCACCCAGAAAGCTGGGAATGTAACACCCAGCACACGGCATACAATAACCGGGCCTGCCCAGACAGAACAACCGCCTCTCTTGTGATCTGAAAAAGAGAACTGCGTTCAAACTGCAGCATTTTCCCCCCTTTCAAGGCTGCACTTTATCTCCTGTAAGTGATGAAAACTCAGAGCCTCTTTTTTAGTCAAAACAGACAGTTGAGCACTCTTCAGAAGTGAAGTCAAAGCAGCGCTTTCAAAAAAAACCCAACCGATCGGCTTTCAGGCCCCGAGGGCAAAGAGAGCCTCTCCTTCTCCTGAACCTTGAGGAACCAATGATCCCTATTCAGCCTGCCTTTGTGTGCTTTCCGTCTCTTTTTCTCCCTAAGGAATGCAGTTTGATGCTCAGGTGAGACTCCTTTAGACACAAAGTGCATGTATTAATATCTTATATCCATCTTTTAGATACATCAATACACCTGAGCCTGGCATTTAAGCAGACCATAACTAGCTGCTCAGCATCAGCATCTGTCACAGGAACAGCAGGACAGTGGAGCAGGTTAACTCATTAATTCCATCACTCTGGGTTATTAATTACCTCTGGCCCTGACAGCGACGCAGAGCCACACGGCCAGCGAAACACATCAGCGTGATGGATGAGGGACACACGGCCACCGAAACTGATCACCATGATTGATGATACACGCCCGACACATCTTGACCTTGACCTGACTGCGGGGAAAAAGGTTGTGCCATCCTTTAACATGCAAAACCAAAAGTCGGGTAGTCACATCTGGGCTGACATGTTCACTGGTGTTAATGAAGGATTTAAACAAAAGCCAACGCGGCTAACAACCTGAGTAACACAAAAGCTAACCTCGCTGACAATCACTGCAGCCTTGCCAGCAGTGTCCGCTGCCGGTGGAGGCGAGGGTTGGCAGCAGTTTGTCTGTCAAACGTCAGATGATTTATAACTATGTATTAAGCATCATAATCCATCAACAAGGAACCACCCAATGCTGCCATCATTAAAATGTCTACGTTATACAAGAGCTCCAGTCTGAGATCAACGAAACTCATCTGAAAATGGAAGCAACAACTAATTTAGAGCCTAAGATGAGCAGTCTGACCCCAATTAAAAACAAACTGTTCCTTTATGCTGATTTTTCAACATCTAAGTGAAAGAACATTTCACACTTCTTACAACCTCAATCCAAAAAAGGTTGGGACGCTGTGTAATAACAGAACATTAACAACATATCCGAAGTTTAAATATCCATGGAAAATATGAGCTCATTGAGAATCTGATGGCAGTCTGTAAAAAAGTTGGAAAAGGGCCAACAAAAAAGCTGGAAAAGTAATTGGTACAAATCAAAAACAACTGGAGGAGCATTCAACAATTAACTGGGTTAATCTGCCACAGCTCAGTAACAAGACTGGGTATAAAAGGAGCATTTCAAAGAGGCAACTACAAATGTCACAAAAACATGATTTCACAATCAACTGTGGTATTAAATGCTAGGATTAATTAATCGTAAACATCAGTTAATATCATCACTTTCCATAAAAAATTATATCCAAACCACATCAGCTGATCAGCAGCGGATCAGACTCCCAGGGAACAAAAACACAGTTACACAACATGTTTGTTGCCACTTGTGCTGCTTTGGCTGGTTCCATGTGAGTTGCAGAGGAGGCGTGTTAGTGTTGTGAAATTAATTAATGCAGAATATTAGCCATAAACATAAAATCATGATCATTTCTTGACTATAATCGTACTAAGAAAATATATAATATCGATATTCCTTTCTGCAGCAAACTGTGTCTAAAAATTGTGGAACAATTTCAGAAAAATGTTCCTCAACGACTTTGAAGATCCCACCATCTACAGTGTATAATATCATCAAAAGATTCAGAGAAGCAGGTGGAATCTCTGTGGAAAGGGACAAAGTCAGTCAAATTGTATTCTCGTTATCTTTGGGCCCTCAGGCAGAACAGCTGATACGTTCTGTTGGGAATAACATACGGGTTCACGAGATTAGCAAACCATTGAATTCTGCTTTTATTTACATTTTCTACAGCATCCTAACCTCCATGGGATTAGGGTTGTACAACACACATGAAATGTTTTCATGTACAGAATTAGCAAACCATTTCCTCTTTAAATATGGAGCCATTTTTTATTGAGGCTATGCTGTGGAGCCACCTGTATTGTTAATGTCCGGGCTGCAAATGTGAAAAAAACTTGAAATATTGTTCATAAGACTTCCTTTAAACCAGGTTCTCTGCCTTCTTATTGACACGTAGGCCTCAACTTCCTCCCTAATTCCTTCAGCCTGGCCTCAAAAAGGAATATTAGCACAATGGTTATATCACAGAAATCTAAAGTATTCCACCCAGCTACTTCAGAACATACAGGACCACTCCTAAAACCCAACACGCTTCTGAAGGTGAATGTAAGGAAACAAACCGAACACTGAAGAAAGGGGATAAATACTGAGTTAATGGAGAGGAAGAAAGAGTTAGAACTATATCGTTAGAGCAGAAGGATCCTTCTTTATTTGCTCTAACACTGTTTGACTTGGCCATGTTGGCTTTGCGCCACTTGGGTCCCACTTTTCCACCAAACTCCCAAAAGATGGCACAACCCAGAGCTGGGCATCATTCCAGCTGACTTATAAAGAGCCACACAGCTGGTGGTAAGTAACCACGATTCAAGGCAGAGACCTCTGCACCTGTACACACTCAGGTACCAACACAAAGCCCTTTATAAGCTAGCACACACGCAAACAATACCACACACACGCACACACACTGAGCAGACGCTCCACGAGCAGGGCATCATGGGACAGCAGGGACGATGGAGGTAAACACTCAGTCATGACATTGTCTCAGCACAATTTCCTCTCAGTCCACAGAGGCTGCCGTCTCATGTTGAACGTGTGTGTCTGCATGTGTGTGTGTGTATGTTTAACACACTTTCCTGACATTGTTTACAATGAAAAGAGTTTAATTTCGGTGCTATTATGAATGCAGAAACAGGCAGATATATGGCAGGTAGGGAGTATGCTAATGTTGTTGTGTTCGGGGACGCTCAGACGGGCAAACACACACCGCAAACAATTACTTGGCTGGTGCAGGAGAATGGGGCAGGAAGAGGGAGGATGTGTGAGGAGAACAAAAACACACACTAAGAATAGGTGAAGAGGAAGAGGAAGCGATAGGGAAGCAGGTTGAACAGCGCCTCATATCAAACCTGCAAACAAGTGTCAACAATGTGCCGTTCTTCAGCACGAATATATAACAAATCACTGCAACATTTCCTTTAGTGTGGGTTATTAGTGTGTATCACTGCTGCTGCAAACAGGACCGACACTGCAGCTGGACAAAACAAAACCTTCATTTTGACTCTTCAACTTAAAATAAATCAATGAATTCATAAATTGATAACTGATACATTAATCTTTTCCTATCATGTTACTGTACAATAAAGCTGTTTTCTTTCTTATTATTCTTGTTTCTGCATTTGGTTGTAACACAGAACTGATGCTGTTTATAGAACTGAAACTAAACAGAGATGTAGAGATGCTGCAGTCCTCATCACGGTGGTGGTCAGGAAATGTGCTACAGGACCTAAAAATATCACCATTTTCAAAAAGAAATCAAATCTATGATCAGTTGCTTCTGATTTACGGATGATGGAAGCTCTCAAATCCACATTATCACCAGACAAAGAGCTTTAATCTGTTATCTGATTGGTTGCGGACAAAATGTCATGACTATGCAGATCAAGAAAATATCCAGTATATAGTGTAGAAGAAAATGACAGTTATCATACTGAGCCATACCGAGCCGAGCCATGTGCTGGAACACAATAATGACGTAGGGAAGGACCTGAGCTAAGTTTCAAACAGACATTATTCTATTCAGGTTAATCTTCATTACATAATAACCACATTGTTTGATGATAAGATCTTCTTTATTATCACTGCAGGCTCAATGAAAGAATTGTGCTTCACTGTGCAGCACTATGAACACATTTATATATATATAACAATTAGTGCTGGGCGGTACCAGTTCATGCCCAAACCGGCTTTTATTGTTGTTATTATATGTATTTGTCTTTTACCACAAACAGGTTATAACAGCCATTGTGAATGTGGCACAGCAGGAAGTGTCTCACCTGTGCGTTTTGTCAGAGGCCTTTACATGTCTGCAGCAGCAGAGCAGCTTGTTATTGGAGATGTTAAATGAGGAAAGTGGATGAAAAAAGTTCAGAAAGTGAAGCTGTAGCAGACGCTGAGGCTGAATATGATGACACTGAACAAAGGAGCCATAGTTGTTGTCTGGAGGTATTTTGGTTTTAAAAAAATATCCAAACTCTGATGTTGTCATCAGAAGCGGCAACACAAGAAATTTTAAGTACCACCTCAGCCACTGGTCTTCCCTTCTAGTAGTGGCTGTACTGAAGTTTAACAAAGAAAAGAGCATCTGTTTATTATATATAAATAAGTAAACGGTGGATGGAGATAACCAACACCATCGCAATCCATATGACCAAAGACCTGGTTCTGCTAAGTTCTGTGGTGTAAGGTGTATTCAGGGCTGTGATCAACACACTGTGGATATTGACATTTTTTGCTTTTACAATCAGTTCTCATAACAATAGATTAGGCTATTCTTAGCCTGTGTATGGCAGTAATTCTTTTCTCAATCAGTGGAATGTGATTAAAACCCACTCATGTATGAAAAAATAAATACAGCTTAATACAGTGAAACTGGTATAATTTGTAGAAAAACCATGATATATAATTTTGGTCACACCACTCAGCTTTATTAACAATACAGGGTTGCAATGTCTATAAACTACAAGAAAAATCATATCGGATAATGTCCAGGTTAATGTGAAAACAAGCAGCTGCTTACAAATAAATAACCCAGAAATAAAACTTGATTCCTGCTGATACATTTGATTTCCGTGATCATAGAAAAAGAACAAGTCTGATCCACTCTCTGCATGATGAGAATGATGTCATCATGCCACATTTACCACACGTAAACATCCAGACTGAGCTGAGACCTGAACTAATCTGGCTCTAACCCCTGTAGCGAGTTAGATCAGAAACACACCTTGCACATATGTGAGCTACAGCACACAACACACACATCTGTCAGCACTACAGCAGACACACATCCAAACGTTAATTACGGTGTTGTCTGCGGTCTCCAGGGCAAGTTTTTTTTTTTTTTTCTGAAAGCAGCTTGTTGGATGCAGGAGGGGTTGGGAAGGGTCGACTCGGGTATTTTTAGGTTGTTTGTTTAGGTAATCTACATGCAGCTCCCAGACGACAGCCTGTCTGGGGCCTCAAAACACCTTCTATTGTGCATGTGTGAGTGTGTGTGTGAGGGTGTGTGTTCCTGAGTACATGGTGCTACCATTGTGTCTCTGCACTGTGAGAGTATTTATATGCAGTGCACGTGCGTGTGTGTGTGTGTGTGTGTGTGTGTATTCTCTCAGGTACATGTAACTTTCCTCGGGTCAGCAGCTTGTGTCACTGCTATAACCTTTGACCTCCCAAGGTGCCCTTCAGACCACTTTCCCCCTTTTTTTCTCATAACATGATCAAGTCGTTACAGTCGCTGAACAACCTACTGTTCAGGGTTTATGGCAGTTCAGAACAAAAACAAAAACCAAAGCTCATCTTAAAATGGCGTCACTTCCAGTTAGCATGGCATGGCACAGCATTATGAACTGTACATTCCTAAGATAGTCGTGCGCATGTGCAGTGTGCATGTGCTGCCCTCCCTTACCCTGGGCTAGTTGAACCTGGCCTTGCAAGAGGATCTTGGGGGGGTTCAGGGTGTGTAACAGGATCCTGAGGTTAATGGCTGCTGCTTAGTCAGGGTTACTCTGTTAATGTGTTTTAGCCTTCAGCTTTGATGTAAGGACAGACATGCAGGCACAGTGAAGACAATGAGAGGCGAATACGAGGACCATGAGGTTAAAATTCACAGCGGGTGTGTGGGCAACACTGGAACTGGGCCACATTCATGTGGTTTTATGGATCTCTTGGAATCTTCTTTAATTTTTGCTGCTATTTTCTGTTATCTCGCCTTATATGCATGACTTCTTTCACCACATAAGGTGATACTCAACACTTGGCAGTTTTGTCAGTGAGTCAAGTAGCAATGCATCACAGAGCTGCCAAGAATGTGCTCATAACCTCATAACCAGAGAGGGAATATCAGGCACATTCAACCAGACTTTCTCACATCAGAGAGTTCAGTTGCCTTGGCCTCTGTCTCAATGGAGTGTTTAAGGGGTCAGTTAGAACTCCAGTCACAGTGAAAACAGGTCAGTCAGGTGAAACACATCAGGTGAGATGGACTGTAAAGGCTGTTACATACTCGCAAGAACAGAGAATGTTGTTCTTTGTTGTTGAGAACAAAATGAGGTCATTTTGTTCTCGTAGCCATGTTTTGAGAGTTCTTGAAGCTTGTTCTCTGCACATCACCAGGGCAGAACGTTTTCCTTGTGTGGCGTCCAAGAACAGATGTATGATTGGTTGGGAATTTAAAGTGGCCGTTGTTAATGAAGAAAAGCATGAAGCTGAAACTTGCCATTTCAGCTTTTCTGCTGATGCAAAGGATTTAACAAGGTTGAGAGGATAGTTTTAGGAGTATCTGGTTGAGACAGTGAGAAAATACAAAAATATATACATGTATTGCATGTGAAGATACGGACACAGCCCCACGCAGAACCTTGACTTACTGCACATGAAGTTTCCCCTGAGTTATATATCCAGGGCTAAAAAAAAACTTTATTCTTTTTCCTCCCAACTCGAAAACAAGAACAAAGTTCTCTGTTCTTATGGAGTATGAAACAAGCTTAACATAGGCAATGCACAGTCTGAGACTGACCACAAACTTGTTAACATACACAGCTCAGACCAACTGTAACACCTGTGATACACACAGTTGAGGCTGACTCTAATATAATCTGCAGCAGGTTTGTTTAGGCCCATCACCATCTTTATCTAAAAACCCCCACTTCACCTTTCTTCCAGCAGTCCTTCACACCTACAGGACAGTAATCATTCTATCTTCCTCCTTCCATTATTACACTGACTGTTTCTGTCTTTCCCTGGTTTCTCTCCCCTCCCTTCCTCTTCCTCTAACCACTGTGATGCGAAACTTCAAGGAAATGTATCTCTTTCTTTTTTTTTTTCCTTTTCCTTCTAGCAGTATTTGACAGCCAGTTACGGATCAGGAAGGATCAAGGTTTCTAATCCCTCAGACATGCCCTGGCACTGACACACCTCTGCCTCAGGCTGGCTATCTGCACTCCCTGCTCTGCAAGGCCTCCACATCCCTAAATTACATTTCAGCTCTCCCACAGAGAGGTTGCACCTCACATGCATCCCCACGGTGTGTTTGATACATGTACAAGTTTGTCATTTGCTGTTCACACACAGCACAGCAGGAGCTCAGACACTTGATCTTAAAGTTCTGGGCTGAGGCCAAGGATCAGTGTGTGTTGCAGAGATGAAGTAAAAAGGTAACAGTAGTGTCACATGACTGTATCCTGCCAGAGGTTTGATGCTTTGGGAAATATGCTAACTTCATGAGAAGGTCGGCACCTCTAGCTACAGCTAGCAGCCTGTTGGTTTGCAGACATTGTTGGTCATGTTGTTGAGTATTTCTTTAGCTCCATAGACAGGCACACACACATTCAGCAAGATTATTTAATCCATCCATCCATCCATCCACCTTTTATTTATCCATTCATGCATTTATCCATTCATCCTCATCCATTTATTAATCCATCCTCATCCATCCTTCTATCTACCGTCATTCTTCCTCCTTCATTTATCAGTTCATACTGGCTCCTCTCTCCCCCTCGTCTATCACTCTAAATTTATCTTCATCTCCATCTCAGCTGTTTTGCATTTTTCTTCTCTGACATCCTTAGAAAGACCCCCCCCACACACACACACACTGAGTCTCCTCCTCCCAGCCAAGAAACACCAGACACCCCAGATGAACCAATCACAAAACTTTCAAATCCCTCCTTAACTGCATCATGCTTTCATTAAACCAGTAAAGCTTCCACAAAGCAAATATTTTAGATAACACACTGCATGTGTGTTATCTAAAATCTCCTTATGAATAACCTGATTTAATATTATTAGTATTATTAATAATAAATAAGAACAGCAGAGTTTTTAAGTTTTTGAAGTGCTTTGAACTCTTATAATATAAATGAAATGAAGAAGACTTTAGCTTTATTGGATAGAAACCTTCTCACACCTCACAGCACATTTAATCCAACAACCTGCACATCTTCTCAGATTCACATCACACATTTTAATGTGTGTGTGTGTGTTCAGGGAGAATGAAGCAGTGTTCCGTTTCCTCCACCTCCGTGATTAGAAAAGGGGGCTCTCGACTCATTAAAATGGGCGCTGCGTCCAGTCTCAGGGCCCATCAGATTACACAGCGGCCCTTCACTCCAAGGCTTTTTGTCATAACCCTTTAACTGATTTCTACGGAGCAGCCTTTGATTTATCCACTGAACTCTGTGCCCCTGGAGAAAAAGGATGACGACGACAGAGAAGAAAAGACCACCTACTATTTGCCCGGCAGGACTGAGGAAGCTTAAGATAGAGATCAGCAGGGGAAAGAGGCAGAGAGAGATAAAACACTTTCAAGGTGTTTGCAATCAGCTTCCCATTGTCAGGTGTGGAGGGAGAGCTGGGCGTCCATCTCAGATCACACCAACAGATTGGAGAGTTAATACAAGTTTATGATACAGCCTGTGATATGCCTGTCAAGACAGATGCACACAATAAATATCAGACAGATAATGGCTCTCTCTCACACACACACACACACACACACAGCGTCCCTGCAATCAGCAGCATATTTCCTCAGATCAAAGGGATTTCCGTGCCATGGTGAACCAATGGATGAAGTGCAGAAAAAGCATAGTTGCCAGACTGGAACTAAATCTCTTTCCACTTCACTTATCTCTATGTTTTTTGTCTCTTTTTCTCCATCTCTGCTCCTCTTGGCCACAGAGATCTGTTCTGTCTCTCTCTGCACAAAGAAGGTGGCAGGGGCCCTCTTTCTCTTTCATAACCTCCCACTCCACTCAGCAGTCCACCCATGCCCACTTGATGGCCGTCCACTTCTCCCTCTCTACCCGTCTTTCTCTGCCTATACATCCGTCCATCTCTCTTTACAAACCCTGCCTCTTTTCTCCATCCATCTGCCAGCTGAGGGAGCGAGGAAGAAAACATTAAAGAAAGAGAGGGGAGAGTGTGCAGAAGAAAATGGAGGGAGAAGGAGGGATAGAGCCAGAGAAATGGGGGTAATGGCAGGGATGGTTAGAGACGGAGGGGGGTGGCAGCGCTGCAGGCTTGTGTTGGTAGAGAGCCGGGGTATTGATTCAGGGCCTTTTGACATGCTAATCTGCTCACTGACTGCTTTAATCGCTCCCTCTTCCCATCGCAGCCTTCAAAGAGAGGATGGTTTCTAAAAAGAGGAGAGGAGAGGAGAGGAGAGGAGAGGAGAGGAGAGGAGAGGAGAGGAGAGGAGAGGAGAGGAGAGGAGAGGAGAGGACATGTCCAGCAGTTGACTGTGTTGGCAACTCTGTACTGGAAGTTGTTGTAAAGACAATAATGTTCATTCCCATCTCACATATTTAGGGTTCAAACACAAGTATCAGTTATTCAATAAAATACTTTAAAAATCCTCGTGCCATAGTAAACATGACACGAGAGCAGGAATTCAGAGTTATTTTTAAGTCATTAAGGAGCACAGCTGGTCTCTGGTTTAATGTCTACTTTTTATTTTATTTTATTTTATTTTATTTTATTTTATTACTTTCATTTGATTTGTCATTATTACATAATGTATATTGCTCTTTTTAAATAAATGTTGTAATTTTTCCATTTTTTTGGACCAAGAGAAAAACCTGAATAAAGTAGAATGGAGCTGATTTGACGTTTTAAATCCTTTCTTTTAAACTGCTCATCTTGTAACTAAGACAAGATGATTATTATTTTACAGAGTGCATTAGCCTGCTTCCAGAGTTTAAATGTAACATTTAACATGTTTTAAAAGAGTTCATTTATCAGGATTTCCCCATACGGGCTGATGTTGTATGGTTCCTGCTTTATAAAACATGCACTTATCTCATTATTTAAGTGTAACTGAAGAGTTGAGATTGGTTTTTAAGGTGAAAATTCATCCAAAACTGTCCTGAAACCTGCATCAGGTTCAGTCCAGTAAATTCTGGAAGACAGCTTCATGTTCTGTGTGTACTAAAAATAAATAAATAAAACACTAAGTCAGAGATAAATGACTTCTAAGTGGTGTGTTCATAAACACTGTGACCGGTCCGGGTCACGCTTCATCACCGGTGGCTCCTGCCCTGAATGGGTCACCGTGAGGAGAACTGGAGAGGGGTGATGAGTGCTGGGAACTGTGAAGGGAACAAACAGAGGCAGGACGGCTGCCCAAGCAGGAAAAACATTTCAGCACCTCGGCTAATGATGGCTGAATTACCACCAGCAGCTCCTCCTCCACCCTGGCGGGACTTTTTTTTAGCCTTCTGATGGGCTAAAAGAAGGAAAAAATATATCATAAATGCTTTAAAATCATTTCAGAAGGAGAAGATGCTGGAGGACAGCTCAGGAGACATTTTGTCCTCCGTTTTGTCCCTGTTGTTCCTGATGGTAATAGATTCCTCGTCTCTATTCAGCAGCACAAAATGAGCCTTAGTGGTGGCAGCAGTGAGGAGTGATGAGTCCATTCACCTTCATCCTCCTGCACTCAGCTCTGACTGCGTGTATGTGTGTGTGTTAACATGTCATTTTCTACATAATGATATCTGAATGTGCTCATATAAGCAGTTTGAACATGTGTGAGAGCTCATGCCACACTGATTCCTGCAGTAAAACCTCATTCTCGGGAACACTGACAGCAATGAGGTTCAATGTGTCGCTCCTCGCCGCCTCCCTCCCACCAGTGGAGGTATAATCTCATTATTCAGCCCAGTTCCTGCTGCTGCCACCACAGACAGCCTGACAAACACCAACCACCTCCACGACCGGAGCAGAGGAGAAAAGAAGGAGGGCTTGTCAGTGGGAGAAAACTGCTAACAGAAGCTTGTTAGTAAAAATGGACTGATGTAAAAAGAGATATAAAAGAAATCAGCACTAATAAAGAGCCACGGAAACAAAGAGAAATCTGAGGAGACAGAAGACAAAAAGAAAATAAACACAAGCAGCTAAGCCAGCGTAAAAGAAGATGCAAATACTTGATTTGTATACGCAGAAAAAGATGGGGAGGGAGAGACTGTGTATTTAAAGCCATCAGGGACCGTCAGGCTGAAGAGAATTAGTTGCTGAATTCACAATGAAGATCTCTGGTGAATATTTAACACTTTCAACAGGAAGTGGATGGAAGACTCAAACACACACAATGAGAGAAAACCTTGAAAACCTCTTAATCCAACACTGACGAAAGCTTCCAGCTCAGCAGAATGATGAGGGGAAAAGGGGGGAGGGGGTCTTCAGGTGAGGAAAATCTCTGATTACACACACACAAACAATCCAAACAGGCTCAACATCCATCCACACAGGTTTTCAGGGAAAACAGATCAGCTTACTTATGATAAAAAGATACAAGAACAAATCTGGAGGAAATTCCATGAGTCCATGACAGAAGTCTTTAATCTCCAGGATGAGGACATGATTTAAGTTAAAAATTAAATTTGTATCTGTCTGCAGCTTTAAATCTGGGATCCTTTAGATGATTCCATTGCTGCAACACACCTGACAAACTGGTAAAGAGATTGTCAAGAGATCCATTTAATTGAAATTAGCAGGGACACATCTAATACCGGCAGGATAGCTGGTCTTTAGGACCAGGTCTGGGGCTAACACACACCTTTCAGAGCTGATGCTACGTCGATGTCAAATGAACTCCAGCTGGGAGAGCCTGACTTACTCAAAAAACAATGAAGAGCAAATGAACAACAGAAAACTCAAACAGCAGCTAGTTTGTCTTCATTGTGCAACACTTGGTTTTAGTCGAACACAAAGCAGATTTTTACATTCAGTTGTTTCTACTGCAGAGCAAAGCTAAAGCACCAACAGAACCAGGAGTAGCAGAAGTTCCTTTTGTTGTTTTCTCTCTCTCTGTGTGTGTGTGTGCATGTGTGTGTGTGTGTGTGTGCATGTGTTGTTGGTTTATGTGAGCGTTCGGGTGGGTGGGTGTGTTTGTGAGGATACTGCCTAGATGGGGGGGTTTCTCTTAATATTCTATTCTATTCTACAGTCATTTAGCAGACACTTTTATCCAAAGTGACTTACATTTGAGAGTAAGAACAACACAAGCAAGAATTCAAACATGGAAAATAAATAAAGATTGTTTAACAAATAAAGACTGTTAAACAGATAAAGTTGTTTAAAAGTCTGAAAAAGTCACTAAGATTCCATGTTAAACAAAAAAAAAAAATTCATGTCAAAAGCTGCATTCAGACAGTCAAAAGTGGCCTATATCAGACTTTTTATGAGATTTTTTTTTAATCTGAACAGCACATTTTTTAGTCAGACCCAGATCTCATTTTAATATGTAATACTAAATCAGAAACATATTCAGTGCACCTCAAAGCAACCTCAATCTGAACAGCCATATCACATTTCATCCAACTTTTACCTCATTTAAGTTAGACAGACGACACAATCTTGCATCAGAGGAGGCAGAAGGCAGGAATATTAAATGTAAACAATGGACAGAATAATGTTGCTGGCCCAATTTTTCTTTTTTTTTTTTTTTACCTCTGTGAACACGGCAGAGACGTGTGATGTAATTTCTTCTTCTGTGCATGCAGGTCACTTCAGGCATGTAGGCATTTAAATTATAATGTGAACAACCATGCAAAAAAAATTAGAACTGAGCATTAAGACCTGCAGTGTGAACATAGCCAAACTGATGTGTCATGGACAATCAATTCAAGATTTTCAGTAAAGATGATTAAAATGACCTCAACAGCATATAAAAAAATAAATTAGGGTGTAAAATAATGGTTCTCCTTTTCATCTACAGAGAAAAAAACTGCATTAGAACACACCACAGAGACAACCTTCAACCAGCAACTACAACTTTAACCTTCTCCTGCAGTAGAGGGTGAAGCTCTGCAGTTAGTCTGCTCATCATTGGTTCTGTTGTTAGTACCCAACATCCAGCTCAGTTCAGAGTTTTTTAGACTGTTTTCTATATTAATGCTAACCCTTAATTTATTACTTCTTTACTGCTAACAGGCAGTCAGAGTGATCACTCCCATTGAGACTAGATCCTGGGCCAAAAAGGCATCGACAGAACCAACAGAACCAACAGGAGAACAGAGGCAGATGTTCACCAAAGCTTCAGATCTTCCTGATAGCAGGCTGGTGACTTGGCCTTTTAGTCCTGGATGTCTTGGTGACTTAAGGGGAAGCTGCTAAGCTTCCCCTTAAGTGGTCAGAAACCTGGTTAAACTCTCGAAAGATGAAATTAACCAGGTCTGCTCAACCCAAACTTTGCTGCAGCTCATTTATTCCTCTTCTCAGTTTTTGTAATAGTCCACTGTCTGAATCATCCTGAAAATGTTTTCACACCAGTAACAAACCGAACCACCGCTCAGGTTAAACTGGACGGAGACCACTTCCTGTTGTCATGGGGAAAGTCCAGCAGTTTGGCCCGAATCATGGTCCGGCGGGCCGGGGAGTCAGACATAAGTCCAAACATATTTTTTCTGTGTATTGACTTGTGGAGGACCATCTCACAGCTTAGTGAGATGATGTTCTGCAGTGTTACCCTAACACACACGCACACACACACGCACACACACACACACACACCATTTAAAATCTGATGATTTTCCCTGAAAACACTCGTCACTGCTCTGTGGAGGGAAACTGCTGTCGGAGCAGACTGTCGGTCAAAAGTTTCCTCACTAAGTAACTAACAAGAACTTCATTATCGTTTCCCATCATGGCATTCAGAATTCTCCTCCTCCCACCGCCACCTTCAACAGTACAGACCCCCCTCACCAGATGAAGAGCGAGAGTACGTCCTGACCCCGCCATCCCATAGAGCTGTGGGGGAGGTAGTTAACAAGGAAGGAGATCCTAAATACAAACAGAGTCCCCTCTCCTCAGATCAGGGGGGTCCTTGGTCTTCAGGACCCAGGTTGGCCCTCTTGCCTTGGCCCTGGAGTCTCTTAGAGTCACCCTTAGCACACCTTGAACTCAGACACACATACACACTCCTACTCTGCAGCTGTCAAAACTCTGACATCTTAATCAATCCTGGATCCAGGACCCTGTCACATGCAGCAGTAAGATGGATGCAGAAGGGGACGACCTCTGACCCCTGCCAGGGTGGAGAATCTGAGTCCTGTGAGCTCTGTGAGCCCCCCACCCAACCTTTTCTTCCAAAACATCACTGCTCAGTCGGCTCTGCTGTCGCCTCTAACAATGATGATGAAGAGCCCATTCATCCCAGGCTGGGAACCAGGGGCTAAGGTGCCCTCGTAACCCCACATACACACAGGACTATCACACACACACAAGCTCTAAAACACACACCTTCACACGGATGAATTATGTTCACATCAGAAACTCTTTAAAAATAATTAATTTCATCAAGTTTGTAATCTCACACACTTCTAAACCATTTAATACGTAACCAATGGGATAAATCTGAGAAGCCCCACCATAACAACCATAACAAGCTCCGTTACAGGTCTTTGGTCAACACGAATATTAACCAGTTCATCAGTGCATTGAAGACCAACAGGGTCCAGAACATTTTAACACACAGATGCCTCAGACCCGAGGCCCAGAGTCCTACATGAACTGATAAGTGATAAAGAGTGTTAACTGAAGCCAGACGTGAATGAGGGGCTGCATCGTTAACATAGGGTGCGTTTACACCAGGATAGTTTAAGGGGGACTTTGTCAGTTTTGGAAGCAAATTCCAAGATATTTTCGTGTGGTTTGTACTGTCTGCATGAGGAACGAACCCCATGGACGTCACGCAGTTACAACAACTGCTCACTAGGGACCGATATGACTCATAACGACCAGCAGGTTCACTACAAGAAAACAATAAAGCAACAAGTTTAAGCAGCCTTGGGGTTTCTAACACAGGTTTCACAAGACACTGTAGCTGAATTCAGTTTATCCAAATTAAATTTATTCAACTCAATTCAAATAATTTAGTTTCTTCTGAATAAAGAATAAATAAAAATAAAGAATAAAGAATCTGAACTACTCTGACACTGAGTTACAAATGAAATCTTATAATTTCATATTCATAATAACTTCATAGCATTTTTGCCTTGTTTTTAACTTGTTCTTTTATCTTGTAAAGTGTCCAAGTTTTTCTAAAAAGTGGTATATTAATAGAATGTATTATTATTATTATTATTATTATTAAATTAAAGTATTTCCCCACATATTTAGTTTTTAAAATAGAAGTATTTTACTACAGTAAGAAATGCTGAGACATAGCAACAATAATTGATGCTTGTGACCAGCTTCATTTCTGCTATTGGGATAAGTCCATCACCAGTGCAAGGTGGTGGTGTGTGTCACTCCATGTACTGACCTTCACACTCATGGAGCCAACTGTAACATCCAAACAGAACAAAAACTCCAACACTGCCAGCAACAGACGATACTCATCGTCACCCAGGTGAAACTCAACACACTGGACGAGACAAAAAACAGCAACAGCGGCAGCATCGTGCATCACGCTCTCGGATCACTTTTCTCCAAGAAATTTGATTGGTTATGATATTGGAGGGAATTTTGACATTTTCAAAGTAGTGCATGACAGACAAGGCACGAAGGATGAAGAGTCATAAGATTTAGTTCTTGTTGACTGAAATCTTGCTGTTGACTCTATTGTACCGAAGAGAAAGACAACCCTGAGTTCATCCTATTTTACAAACAAGGAAACAACACGGTGAGTATCATCATTTGATGTCAGACCTCAAGGCTGATCCAGATCAATCCAGGACCTACATTCGAACAAATTAATCCTGTCGGGCAGCCAAGCAGCTGCCTTTTACATCTATATAATCTTTGCGTGAAGTATTGTAAAGTATGGGATCGTCACACATCACTAAAACGATCTGTTCCTCCATGTTGAAAGTGTTTGCAGACCGCACTGTCTAGCCTGCTCTTAGCTTATTGGTCAGTCAATGAAACCCTTGCTGATTGGTTGTAGTGCCATGCAACAGCGACAAAAATTTAACATTTTTTCTATTTCCTTGTGTCGTGTCGCAAGCCCCCCTGTGTACGTCTACGTGAACGAGTGCAACATTTCACATGCATGAATGTCGCCTGTCGCTTGGCTGGAGGAAGGCAGCGATTTTCACCTCATCACACAAGTTCCATAGGAAATGACTGGAGAAGGAGCGACTTTGCCTCCCGTGTGTCAAGCCCATAAGTGTAAACATAACACAGGCAGTAAAGCACATAACACTAAATTATAGGGGAGCATTCATAAAGGTTAAATACTGAATAAAGACGCTTTTCCCATGAGTATTTGAAGTCTTTGAACAATTAGTACTTTGTACTACAGATTTATTGGAGATTCTCGCTAAATTTGTGCAACCGCGGAAGACAAAATACAACATGATGCTTTAACCCTACGCACGAGTGCGAGAGCACTTTTCACCAGTGTCAGCTGCACTGCCTTACCCATGCAGGCACTGCACAAGTATAAATCCAGCTTAAGCGTGAAGGCACTATAAACCTACTTAATCAGAAGATTGAGGGCAAAAACTGGAAGTTTTAGCTTCAAGCAGAGCCTGTACCGGGTTTTAGTCATTCTCTACAAAGAAGAATGAAGCTGAAGATCTGTTTTAAGTAAATGAAAGTTTTAAAGTTTTAGATCAAGAATCCGAAACATAAGAAGTTAAAATAAACAAAATTTTCTGTCTCTGCTTTTCTGAAGAAAACGTGAGGAACAGAAACCATTTGAATCCAGAGTTCAGATGCCACAGGAGGTGGCATTATTACTCAAAGAAACCAGCAGCTTGTGTGTTTTTTTGGGAACAAAAATAAATAGAAACACACACTAACCCATCTGCGACTACTTCAACCCCTTCTCCTCCCCCATCTCCAAGTAGTCAGTGGTGCGTCTAAATCACCAGGCCTGTTTGTCATGCAATTAGTCCTCTGAGATAAAGGCTTCCTCGTAAATTAGGAGAGGTGTAGTGGTCCGTCCCCCTGTTAATCACCCGTGCCCAGCCTCTGACCCCCTCATTGCTGCAACCCACTGCTTTTTGTGTGGGTGATGGGGTGGCGGGTAAACGAGGGGGGTGGCTACCAATAAACCATCAAGGCATAATTGCCATCCACTTTCCGGACCAGATAATAACTGAATCCCTGTCTGGAAAAACACTGAATGTGATCCATGAAACAGCCTGAGCTACAATCTACCAATAACACTGTTACTAATGACACAAAAACTTTAATTGTGCATCAAACCAAAGAGTATCTGCAAGGTGGAACTCTAAACTGTCCAGATTTTTTCATCAGGAGAATCACTGTAAGCTCAGAGTAGAATAGCAAAAATTCATCCCTGCTACCAGACAGAACCATCTCCCCACAGTCAATCCTCACTTTTCTCCTGCCTGGAATATAAACCTTTCCTCGCTTGTCTTTGTCCTCTAAAGTCTATCTTTTCTCCTAAGACTCCATTGGGAACGGGAGAACAGGTAGTGGTATGGTTTGAGCTCTACCCTCCTCTCCGATTTTCAGCAGTTCTCCTGGGATGCATCCCTTTGCACAACACCTCCCGGTGGGCCTGCTAATTACTCCATTTCACAGTCATCACAGCCTCCATTACTCAACCAGACACTGGGAAAAGAGTGAAGTGAAGAGGACAGGAAAATATCTAACAGAGCACAAGAAGGATGGGTGGAGGAAGAGGTAAAGACAAAGAGAACAAAACATGGGGATAAAGGCAAAGAAAGCAAGACGGGGGAAGGGATGGAAGTTGTAGAGTGGTCAGGGTTTGGGGTTGAGGTCAGGGTTTGAGGCGAGTCACTTCCTTACCTTGACATTCTGCATTACGCTCCTCATATCCAGGATTGCACAGGCAGTTCCCAATGGGCACCAACCATTCTCCATCAGCACCACAGTACATCTTAGGGACCTCTTTTTCCTCTGAATTATCCACACATGAGCCTCGGACCTCCACCAGTGAGGACGTGTCGGCCCCAGTTATGGTATCAGGAAACTGGGCCAGGTTCCGTACAGACAGAGGACATTTTTTGTAGAAGACCCTCACAGAAACAAGCGCAATGCACGCTCCAACATCCTGGAAGGCCAAATAGAAACCCTTCCGGTTCAAGCCACCCACATCCCGAACTTCTGTGTTTAGCTTCATGATCCGATCACCAATGTCCACCTGAGTGAAGCTCTCATCTGCAGCAATGGTATCGATCTTGTTGAACTGGTTCTCACGGATGTAGCGCTCTTTGTCATTGTTAGACTCATAGTAGTAAAGATTGAAGGTCTCTTTGCAGGTTCCCATGACCCCCGGCAGACTGTTGCAGTCCCGAAGGGTGAACTTGATCTCAATGTAGATCCGCTGGGCTCCTTCACGGGGGATCCAGTCAGTGCGGAGCCAGTTGTTCTGATTCGGCTCCATGACATTACACACCTGGTATGTCCGGATTGGGATGTTCTTTTCATCCATGATGCTCACTTCCTCCCACTGAGCAAAAAACACATTTAACATGTTAGTCTGCACACTCAGTTACTGAACCGTGACTAAAGCAGAGTTGTTAAACAGCTGAAGAATATCAGAAATAAATGTTCTCAAAATGAAAATGAGCTGTGGGAGTAACAAACGGAACTTGGATAGAGTTTACGTCAAAGAAGCATTTGGTTGGTTTTAATATGTGAGTCAGAGCAGAATTGAACACAGAAAGCTGAAGATATTCAGATTTTCTCCAGAAAAGGAATTTTTTTCTGAGGAGTTTTCTACGTCAGTGTTTCAGGATATGAGGATAGATAAGAGGCTGAAGCAGGATGATATGGATGCAGGTGGTCGCCGATGCTCAGTTCAGGTCTGTTTTCCATCTGCATAAAGAGCAGGACCAGAACACGAGCCCCAAATGTTCACTGATGTTAGCAGGAACTCCTGAAGAGGACGCAGACGCCGACATGGATCACTTTATCCGGCGCGGCTCTGCTTATTTTTGCAAAGAGGGAATGTTTGTTTAACTTCTGATAAAGTTTCCCTCTGAACAGAGCGCTGTTGAGCAAACACAAGTACATCTTGAGAGGCTCAAAAGCTCCGAGTTCCCTTCAGTTCTCCAGCATGTGGCTTAAATAGAGTCTTTGACTGAGCTGGACTGTAAACCAGAGCTGACAAGCTTCTGGCTGCAGTGGCTTTAACATTTAGAAAACTGTACAAAATAAGCATATCTCATGGTGGGAGATATGGCTCCTACTGCCAAATATGACTTGATGCCTTATCATTAACAATCTGAATTAAGGCCTTATTTCCCAGGAGAAAAGTGGGATATTGTTGGATACAGCAGCAGCTGTATGATTTGAGAAAATGTCCATCCTCCATTCCAATTTGCTCCCTCCTCTTTGCCTCTTTTTGTTGTGGAAATCTAGTGGTACTGAGATAAGGCTGCACCTTTCCCTGATAGCAGGAAAGAGGGAGAATGAGGCCAATTGGTCATAATGAGAGGGTGAGTGCAGGCGTGCTGGTGCTGCCAGGACCCTGTCAATCACAGGTTTGAGATAAAATGGCCGAGGGGGAGAACCTGAATGCAGCACAAGTTCATGCAACAGCTGCACAGAGTGCTGTCCCTCTGGGTTTCCGTTCATTATCTGACATGATTGTTGCTCATTTATTTTCATTTTCATCAACATTACAAGCCTCACTCATGTTTGTCGTCTCATTTGTGCAAACAGTGAATACAAGAGTGATTGCTGTTATTTAGTGTTATTATTCATTTAGGCTCTCTAAGAAATTTGGAGGTTTCCATTTGACCATACAATATATATCCCTGTTTTCACGTCTTTTTCTTCCCTGTTGGTTTATAACCCGTCACCCTGTAGCTTTAGAGGCAAAGCTCGCTGCTTCCCCCTAATTCATCCATTCCAGAGGGCCATCTCTAAGCCACCAAGTCCTCTCTCTCTCTCTCTCTCTCTCTTTCCTCTGCTGAATGGTGGATATAAAGTTTCTCCACAAAGACCGATTCAATCCTCCGTCTATTCAGGAAACCCGACGCCCGCTGCAGTATCAGCCCCTCCATCTGACCATTACAGAGTGGTTGGAGAGGAGGGAAGCAGGGGGAGAGTGGGGTTTATACAGAGAAAGGGGTTCTCCAAGTGGATTCTAGGACCCCATGGGACCCTACATGCTTTCTTCAGGGCCTTATACATAACCAAACTAAACAAAACCTAATTTACTCATATTCCCGTCTTCCACATAAAGAAATTATTTAATATCCAAACTGTTGCACAGTAAATCCCAAACAGAGACATCTCCATGCAGGGCTGACAGGATCAAACCAGATCAAAGAGGCCCCTGGTTCTGTCTGGAAGCTCTCTCCACAGATCTAGATAATTGTGAATATTATCTCTATATTTTTGCTCAATAAGGCATCGTGTGTCCAAACAAGAGGACGCTTCTCTGGAATACCTACCCCTCCTTCTGTCGGGTTGGAAACCCATCCCAGCTCCCCCTGAACGGATCTGGAGTCCAGTAATGTAACTGAAAAACAAGATGGGGAGACAAGATCGCTGTTTGCAGCAGGAAAACTGCTTTTTTTTACTTTATGGACACAAATAGCTTAAATAGTATGACCATGATGATAATAAAAACTGTCTGAACCAAAATAAATAAATAAATGAGAATGTTTTGTTTCATCGCTGACTGATTGTTGGTAATAAAATAGGATTGAAAAACGTTTTCTCTGATTTTCGCTTTGCTCACCGACGTCGCTTTTAACAGTAGGTCTGAACGTAAATTTGGTCTCTGAGGAGGAAAAATGTCTAAATGCTTCAATCAGACAAAACGTCTCACACAGAGAAACATCATCTTGTATTAATTATCATTTTAAATAATTATTATCAAATGAGTGTTAAACCGCCTTAGAGGTCAGGCTGCATCAACAGGGTCGTTGTTCATTAACTGATTATAATAAATACGATATATTATTAATGTTTTTTTACTTGATAGTTTAAAACTGTAAATATTTGTCTTAGTCAAACAGAATCTGAATTTGTTTGTAACAGTTTTTCTGCGACGACCCAGCGCCTGGAATTTAGTCAAACGGATTCAATATGCAGCCTGTTTTATAATAAACTGTATTAATTTGTCATGGACTGTCTTATAATTTAGCTTAATTTTGTTCTAGAGCCGTGAGGAAATTTCAGAGCCGAAACAACCGGAGTTTTTTTTTTTTTTTTTTTTTTAGTTGGACTCAGAAATCGGTCTAAATACTCCGAGATTAAACATTTTCTGTCAAACGGGGAAAAGAAAAACAAAACGGAATCTGTGGATAAAAATTTATTCATTAACCAGTTATAAAAACAAAACAAAACATTTGTAGTGCGCGTGCTTGATGCGTAAATCAGCGCATTTAAACTCTTGCTGATTTAGATTTATTCCAGCAAAACACGAGGACTCCGCTCGGTCTGACGCACGATTCCACTTCACTTCTCCATCTGGTTCGATCAGAACCTGCAGCGTCTTCGTGCTGTTTGCAGCAGAAATCGGAACCACTTTCTCTGTAGTCTGGTGAAGGGACCACAAGCAGTCCAACCCGAGCCGAGACCGACTCGGCCGACGCGCAATTGGACATGACTTCATAAATAAATTCATAAATAAATAAAGACGAAGAAGTGACACAAAGAAGTCACTGCGTAAATGTGACCGTCGATGTTTTCTCATCTCAAACTCGTCGCGGCCCCACGCACCCCCAGACAGGGGCCACAGAACAAGGCTTCGCGGTGCAGAGACGCAGAGACGGAGTAGAGCTGAAGTCCGAAGCCGCGGCAGCTCAGCCTTACCTTCATTTGGGGGGTAGATCCGAGCCGAAGAACCAATAGTAGAAATCCCAGAAATAAGGACGGTGAAGAAAATTCCTGCCATGAGCGCCATTTGGGTCATTGTTCCGTTTTTCTCTCTTCTTTTTCTTTCGTTGCCCTCTTTCAGGTCCTGCTCTCTCCCTCTCTCCCTCTCTCTCTCTCTCTCTCTCCCTCTCTCCTTCCCAGAGGAATATGGGATGGAAGCGGACAGCAGGAGAGATCCGCACCGAGCTTCACAGACAGGAGGCGGGTCTGCGCTGGTCTGACGCGGACCCCGTCAGGGACACCAGAACTGGGGGCTGATAACCCCCCCGTCCCCGTGTATCAGAGATTATCTGATTAGGACTTTTTCAGTAAAAGTCCCAAAGACTCGCAGTCACCTTTGACGTTCCAAAAATAAACTTAAGGACATTTTTCTTATTTCCAAAGGGAAGACAAACACACACGCTCACACAAACACACACAGTCCAGGACTCTGCATGAAAAATATGCTCTTAAATGACTTAAAAGCAGTGCGCCAGTTTTTGTCCTCTGTGCGTCAGTTTTTGTCCTGAGTGCTGATCCTGCATGTAGACTGGATCCAGTCAAGCGCAGCGCTGTCCGTGAGAGCCGAACCGGACCAAGGTCGCCACCTAGCGGCGGTTTTTACGCCTGCTCTGCCTCCAAAATTGGATTAAAGAACAAGCATGAGCATGACCTCCCTCACTTTACAACACATTCCACTTTGTGAAATTGACAGTATCCGTTCTGGGATCTGTACCAGGCCTCTCAGATTATTGTCACTAGGTATTATTCTAATATCATTAAAGTTTTATGGGTATTTATGATGAGACTGCACACAGGTCCATCTATCAGGGTCTGAGAGCATTTCATCAGCTGCAAAGGTGAAGGATGTGCACGCATTGCTGCAGATTTTTCTCCAACAAAGGCTGCATTGTTCATGTCTGAGAAAAACCAGCTGTGTCCAGGTTGGAGCTTCAGAATCTTGTGCTCCCACTCCTTTATGTCCTCCCCCACAGGTCAGCTACTGCTCCCATGAGACGGGCTCGTCGCTGCAGTTGGCAGGAAACCTTTCAACAATCTGCAGAGGATTGTCACTGCGTGGGCAGCTCAGCACACACTGAGCACACACTGGTTGCTACTTTTGGAATATTGTGTCTCCTTTTACAGATTACAGAGGAAACGATTCAGCTGGGAAACATGGATCCTGTTGAAGTATCCTTGGACAAGTTACTGTAGCCATATCAGCGGGGTGGCTGCTGATTCCCAGTGAGGATGGAAAATTTTAACACTGTTTTATCAAACAGATCAGACACATAAATATAAATATTTAAACAAAGCCCCATGCATTTGGAATTGAGGCTGCTTCATTTGGACTCAGAACTCAGTGTGTGATGAGAGTCCAAAGAGGGAGAAAGCTCTGGGATGTTTCCCTTTTCCTCAGCAGGTGTCTGAATGTATCCCTGTCCTGTCATTACGTCCATGTCTCTTTGTGTGGAGGTTTTATCTGTAGCATCTAGGATCAGTTGGGCAGATCAGAAGCATTCCATTTCCCATGTCTGTTCCATGTCTGCTTGGAGTTGTTACTCCAAACTCACACTTTATTTTATTTTTTATTACAAGGAGTTTTCTCTCATTTTAAACAGTGCTGCTGTTTTTTCCACCATACAGGTGGATAAAACCTATATGGATGGGGCACTTTTGATGTCGTATTGATGATGGTGATTGAGATGATGGTCAGGATAGAGTGACGCGGGTGGGCAGCGTCTTTTAGACTGTTTTTGATTGATTACACTCTCATCATCTCTTTTGTTTTCTTTTCAAAGCAGAGGCTTTTTTTAACAGGAGGAGAAAGGAAAAGGGGGGAACCCCTCCCCCCACACATGCACAATTTCCCTCCTTTTACAAGCTCACTCTGCTTTCTCCAGATGGCACCTGCTGCCCACACATCTGCATTGTGTGCCAATCATGTACACCAATTCTGAGTCTTTCACTTGAGAGAACAAATACACACACACAATTCCACACACACACACACACAAAAACTCATTCATTTGCTCGAATGTTCTGTAGTCTAATTTGTGGATATATTTGGCCATTAAGATCCATTTGCATCCCGTCTCTTCTCTGAGCTCGGAAATGCATATTTTTAAGGTCAGAAAGTTAAAAAATGCCACTTTAAGATAACCTGACTACTATCAGCAGTTCTTACCGAACTAAATAGTTCGTCAAAAGTTTATTCAGTCCATCTTTTCCTACCTACTCTGTAATGTTTCTAGTCCTTCTCCCAACACCTAAAAGACATTCTGCATGGAGGATACCAGAGTTGCAGGTGTTATTTTGTCCCATTCTTCCTGCAAACATGTGTAAGGTGTGCAACAGTTATGGTTAATGCTAAATTCTCCAACATTCTCTGTTGGTTCTAGTGCAGTACTCATACCCGTTTCTTTCGCCATCATTCTGCTGTAATATGTGTGGAATGTGATTTTCGTCTTGTTAAGAATGCATAGACATCCCTGGAAAAGATGTGTTGAAGGCAGCCTATGTTGCTGTAATATCTCAGTGAACTATTAAAGTAGCACTAATGGATTTTGGCTGATTTTCTCAGTGACACGCCTCCTAACGGTGACTAATTCAGCATCCATCTTGCATCTTACCTGTACTCTGAGCTCTCTCCAGCCAGTAAAAGTCGGTCCGATGTTGACTTTTGTCACATTTCTTGCTCTATTCCTTTCTTTGTATCATCTCCTCTCTTCCTCTTGTGTTTCTGTGATGTATCAGCTGTGGTGTGCATTCAAAACAGCCAGTGTGTTGATATCCAGGTGCAAGCAAGCAAAACTCAGCTGTAAAATGATGCAGCATCCTGGAAGAAAAAGTTGTGAAGTGAGGTTCTTCAGCCTCAAGATGCGGCTGAGCAACTGTAGCTCCAGGAATTTGCATAGTAAATGTCAATGTCCCATGAAAACGAGTCAATGTTTTAAAGTCAGAAAGTTATATAGTCTGACTTAAACACTGCCGTCAGAGAAGAAGATCCAACCCTAGGCCATCACAGAACCAGCCTTTTGGACTGACAACAGTCTGGATGCTCCTTTTACTCCTTGCTTCTGTGTATATACCTCAATTCTTTTATACAGCAAATGCTACCACCATTTACCATCGTGTAGTATGTATATATGTCTTATCTATACTCTACTTAGCTCTCTTTATTTTAAGAATTTTATTTTAGACTATTTTATTGTTATTTATTGTTACCTGCACTGATTATTGCGAGGAGTTGTGTTATCATTGTATTTTATTTTGCACACCAAGTGGAATTGCACCTTCAGTCTCTTTGTTGCTTTTCTACAATGACAATAAAGCTCTCTCTCTCTCTCTCTCTCTCTCTCTCTCTCTCTCTCTCTCTCTCTCTTTCTCTCTCTCTCTCCCTCTCTCTCTCACTCACTCTCTCTCTCTCTTTCTCTCTCTCTCTCTCTCTCTCTCTCTTGCTCTCTCTCTCTCTTTCTCTCTTTGTCTCTCTCTCTCTCTCTCTCTCTGTGCATTTTCCCAAAAAAGATTGATGCCACCTCTGGAACTCTGGACCAGGCTAACATGCAGCTTCTTACTCTGCACAGTAAAGTTTGAAGTGATGTTTGTGAAAGTAGCTCTGTATTGTTGACCTTGACAAAGGTCACACAGTAATTCCTTGTGCATATGAGTCTGTCAGCTGTTGATGAAGATGTTGTGTAAACATGGTTTGCAACATCTTCCTGTAGTTATTACAAAATATGGATTAAAAGATGTGGAAAGTGAGACTTTTTGCCAACTGGAGCATTAGGGGATGTGACCCCAGGTCCTTGTGTTTAGCAATGCAGCTGTTTATGTTTTGGCTGCTGATGACAGAAATATGAAGCATTCGCAGCTTCTGAGCATATGTGGAATTCATGATAAATGTTGTCAAATGAAGGTCAATTTATCAGCTACCAGCTCCAACAACACAAAATCATTCACATCTTCATTTTCTCTCACCTGTCTAACTACACTTTGGACTGTTGCTTTCAAGTCCCTCCCGCTGCTTAGTGACCCCCCTTCCCTTCAGATCCACAGCTTCATGCAGTGTTCCTCAGGCCCCAATCACGATAGGAGTCACTGGAGGTCAAAGCGAGTGGGAATCCGAGGATAGTGGTGAAAAGGAAGAGGAGATCAAAGCAGCAGCAGGAGAGATAAAGCCCACTGGACTGGAGTTACAAGAACACACTTATACACCATATTTACAACAAACACACTGGTCTTGTGTTATTCCAGCAGGATGGGAGTTGTATTAATCTGCCTCTGATCATCCTAATGCTGTCACAAAAAATCAGTTTTTGATAACTAAACCCACTGATTCACATTAGTGACATTAATAATAACTGTGTTTATATTAACTAATTAATAAAAAAGTTGCCTTCGAAGGAAACCAATTCATTCCATATATGTTTACTTCCACCCCAGGCTCCCTCTCTCAAGGTAAACACACTAGGTAAAAAAACAAACAGCTAGTTAGCAGCTAGATTATCTGATTTTCTGCAAGACCATACTCTGAAGGAAACTTTTTAAATAAACAATTTTACTAAAAGTGTTCATTTAAACAAGCTTTTAAATAACTGCTGGACTTTTGGAAAGATGCTAGCTATCTGCTACAGCTTGCAGAGCATGTTTTATCTTCTTTATGGTCCTTAAGTTGTTGTTTTTGTTTAGAAGCAACAGATAAGGATCAAACTGTCCACCGACCTAAAACATAGCCACGTGGTTCATGTTGATGTAAAAGAAATACAACTTGTACTTTTGTTTAAAGAATATGTGGTTATGAAATGAATTGCATGTGAAGCGTAAAAATGGTGTTCATGTTAGTGACTGTTACATTTTAGGGTTAGAGGAGATGCTTTACTGGACACTATGCTAAGATGTCTGAAAAAACAACAGATATAACTCAGTTTGAATGCTTGTTGACATCTCCACACACAGTTAATTGAATCTACAGTAGGCCAGTTAACTGGACTACTGTCCTGGTCCCAGTTTATAAGAGAATTGATTGAACAGTCTTCATCCTCTAATACAAGGGGCGATATGTTCCCTTTTTCAGCTTGGAGAAGTTTAAAAACACATTTGTGGGTTGTTGACAACGGAGGCAGCTGCAGACCATGCAGGCTTGGTTGCATTTGTAGTATGCAGGGGAAGCATATTCATATACAATTACTAGCCACTGTCCTCATGTTCAATTGCTTGTTAATACAAATATCTAATCAACCAATCACATGGCAGCAACTTTTTGAATTTAGTTCTGTGAACTTGGTGAAGACAACTTGCTGAAGGTCAAATAAGAGGAGGTTATTGGCTTATTGGTTCTGCACCACTCTGACAACTGCTGCATTCATCTCTATGTGCCAGCTCACCTTCATTTGCTTGAGATGAGCCCGACCACCATGGTGTTGTGAGCAAACTTTACAGTCCTGTTGCTGAGGTGGGTTGATGACTCAGTCATGGATGTAGAGATTGTAGAGGAGTGGACTGATCACACAACCCCGTGGCAAACCAGTGTTAAGACTGAGAACAGTGGAGGAGTGGGGACGTAGCCTGACCAGGAGCAAGTCCAGGATAAAACTGCAGGTGAGTGATGGAAATCCCAGAACTGCCAGTTTGGACACAAGTTGTTGTGAGAGGATGGTATTACTGTAGATGCCACAAAGAGTAGTTTGGAATAACGCCCTTCTTGCTCCAGGTCGGATATGGCAAAATGAAGTACTTTGGTCACAGCGTCCTCCATGGATCTCTTGGGTCCAAGTCTGCTAGCAGGCTGGCAATAATATGACTCCACACCAGTTTCTCAAAACACTTCATGATGGCAAGTGTAAGGGTCACCAGGTGGAAGTCATTCAGACTGTCTGTGATGGATTCTTTTGGCTGTGGGAAGACACGAGTCAAAGGGGGCACAGTTGCCTTGGACAGGGACTGCTTGAAAATCCTGGTAAAGACTCTAACCAGTTGCACAGGCTTTCAGCACCCATCCAGCTATTCCAGCGGGTTCTGCAACTTTCTCAGGGTTCACATTTGTCATCACCCACCTCACACTCGTCCACCGTGAGTGGGTTGCCACTGTGGGCAGGTGGCCATGATGGAGCGGCTGTCAGCATCACTTCAAAACAAGCAAATAAAAGGGTTCAGCTCCTCTGCAAGTAATGTGTCTCGTTCAGCAGCTGAGGAGTTGCTGGATTTGTAGCTGGAAATGTGCTTGCCACCCTGCCACACCTGCCGGGTGAAGATGCTCCTCAGGTGGTCCTCTATCTTCCACCTGTATGCTGCCTTGACTTCTTGGATGCCTGTTCTCAGGCTGGCCCTGGCAGCACTGTTAAGTGCCCCATCACCAGACCTTTAACCGGTATTCTTGACTTTCAGCAGGTTCTGAACCTCACTTGTAATCCAAGACTTCCGGTTTAGATTAATCTTGATGTGTTTGTCCTTGGTGATATTGTCTGTGCAGAACCTGATGCAGTCCAGGACTGCTGTGATGTATTTCTCCAGATCCTGGTGTTCAAAAACCTCCACTTGCTTCTCCGAAAGTAGTCCTGCAGTTGATGAGAAGCATCCTCTGGCCATATTGTGATATTCTGGGTTATGGTGGGAACTTGTTTCTTGAGGGGTGGGCATGCAGAGATCAGGAGCATGTGTGGTCAGACTGGCCAAGAAGTGCTGAAGTTTAAGCTCTATAGCCCTGCCTGATACTCATATACACCTTGCCCAGTGTTTTTACACATTGTATTTCCGGGGCATCAACCGAAAAACGCTTCTAGTTTGCTGCCAGCTGTAAGGCACGAGTGGTTGTCACTGTGCAACGGGTAGGAAAAGTCTTATAGATGTCAGTAGTTGCGGACAAGGTCCGAGTGATGGCCTTTAAAACTATCCGCCACTGTGTTTACCTCGGACCTGTCATGTTCATGCTCTTCAAGTCAATATTGCAACTCGTGCACCCAAAACGTTATGTCGCGTCAACATAAACAAACTACATGCTAAACAAATGCTGGGAACACTGGCAGTAATGAAACGTATGCAGACATGTTGTATATATAGTATTGTATTGTAAAGTATATCCCAGGCTAATTTGAATCAGGTGTGTTGCAGCAGGGAAACATCCAATACCCGCAGGACTCCGGCCCTGGAGGACCGGAGTTGGTGATCCCTGCCATACAGGATGAAGCAGGTAAGGAAAATAGATTGATGAATAGACCTGCGAGTTACACTACTGTTCAAAAGTTTGGGGTCACTTCCCTATTGAATCCCATGGCAAAGCGACCCCAAACTTTTGAACGGTAGTGTATCTAACTATGGAATTAAGCATGGCATAAGCATGTTCTATTCAAACATTTAGCACTTGTATCATTGCATCCAGAAGGAGTCAGCAGAAGCACAGCCTGGTTATGGTCATTTCCCCATGCCTCATATAATTTTAGCACATAGCAAAAATCTTGGGTATGAAGACAGGGAAGTAAACTGTGTGAACTGAATAATTTTCTCTTCTGGCAAATTTCTAAAAAAAAAAATCTTCTGCCCAGCCAAACATTCCATGAAGTGTCCAGTATCCACCACATGGTCCACACTATGTCTCTGGCTGTTCTCTGACCTATTCCCCTCACCACCACCCGGCTCTCCACCCTCCAGCAGCAGTGTGTTGATCGATAACACTCGGCAGGTCTGGCAGACTAACACAGCAGGTGCAGGCTCTGTCTGCGGATGTGGAAAAACAAGCAAACGGTGAGAGATCCTTTGTGTGGTTTCAAATTTACCTGAGGTTTTAAAAGTGAGTCTGCCCTGTTGTTTACCTCCCTTCATGCTTCAGTCCTGAGCTGTTGTTGTGGGAAATGCCACTGGTTGGAGACTTCACAGCAGGGGGGATGTGTGCTCACACTGAGCATTTCTTGTTGTAATATAACTCCTCTGATCCAGGTTTATATGCCTTTCTCTGACTGAGGGACTGAAATAAGTAGAGAGTGTGACGGAAAATATATTTCATAGAAACCTTTATGTCTGAGGTGTGACTAAGGTGCACAATTTACAAGTTGTTTTATGAGGCATCCAGGTAGTAAAGTTTTATCAAAGTCACAGATTATACTGTGTAAGCCCATGAAAAACCACTTACTCTGCTGTTCTGTTGTAAAGTCATCTTTTTTTGGTTGTTAGGCACTGGGTAACAATCCAGCAAACTCATCCCGCTGCAGATTAAACTGCTGTCTTCGGATGTCTGTGGCAGTCACTCAACGCTTCAAGCATCGACATGAGCTACAAATCAGCTCCAACGCAAAGCAGCTTTGCAATTTTTATGTGAAAGATTACACCGAAAATACATTTGGCGGCTCAAAATGGAGTGATCACTTCAGGGGAGATGATTTAAGGTTTAGTATGGTTTGTTATCAGATGCTTCGTAGCATTTCGCTTGAAGAAAGACGAAGTGGAGAAACAAGTCTGTAAAATCACACACATGAATGTGAACATACTTTCAATGGCAGTCAATCAAGAACACACATGAACTCTGCTAGGGTTTCTGACATTATCAGCCATTTCCAGAATTAAAAACACATTTTTTTAGAGCTAGATTTCTGCAGGAAGAACAGATTCTTCTTCCTGTTGACGAACACAAACCAGTCACAGTCACATTTGACACAGTGCTGTATGCAATCCTGTCAACGGGTCGATCTGATAGATTCATGCTGAACAGTGACACATGCTGTCCTGTCTGTGACTGGCTGGATCCATTAAGCTGTTTATACAGTATACAGATTGATGATGCTAATGGAAAAAACTATATGAGTGAGTGCAGGTGTCACGGGTGGCAGCGTGGCCCGATAAAGGCCGCCACCGTGGGTTTTTTTCGGATCGGGGGGAGCAGAGTTAAAAGCCACACTAAAAAGGGTATAAGGTTTACAAAACAGTTTATTCAAATAAAAAAGAATGTGAATCATCTTCTAGTCTTGGCCTTTCAGGTGTTCCGTACAGAAGTATGCAGCTTCTGGTAGCGTTCCGAGCAGGGACTCGCCGACAGGCCTCTTCTCCATAGTAGGGCCTAGCTCACCAATGTCCTGTGAGGAAGAGGGAACCCACACACAGCAGTCCTCTGTTTCTCTGGGGGATACCCCCACCCCTTTCCGCCTACCCTACAGCCGGCACCTTACTTCAAGCCACGGTCACTGACAGGAAAGCCTGGTACACACATAAGGACTGTATTTGTCCCAAATTTTGCCTCCTCCCGACCTCGGACAGCAAACGCCCGATCATCGTGAGAATTCCCTGTCCAATTATCATTTGGTCTGTAGTGTGTTATGAGCCGATTTGTCCCGATAATTCGCTCCAAAACGGGTCGTAGCCAACAATTTGGAACAGTGAACATTTTTAATATTTCAATGCCGATTTCAACGCCGACAACACGTACATTCTGACTGCATGGATGGTGATGTGGTGCGGAATGTAGCCAATCAGAGAGCGAGCTGGCTGGGGAGCAAGGAGTAAGCAAGGACTAGATTGGATTTGAATTACTGGACAGCATCGTCATGTGTGTGTTGTTCCGTGATTACATTTTCAGAGCATACCACACACAGTACGATCATAACTGATTTTTTTTATCTTCACGTGTGACGTCTTGATCAGATAAAAAATCTCACAAGATTAAAAAAATCGTTATGTGTGTACCAGGCTGAAGATGTTCTCACTCTTTTCACTCGACACGGTGTTCCTGCGGCCCGGGGCTGAGTCACTGCGCCATGGGTTCCGGGTTGGCTGTTGAGCTCCTTCCCGCATTCCGCCCGCCATTCCTCTGGAAGTCCCGAGGCACCTGCCGTTCTCGACCGCCTCACAGCCTCGGCCGCTGCCTCCGGTCACGGTTATCTCTCTTCCCCCTGCTTCACTCTGCGGGCTCTGCTTAAATCCTCTCAGGACTGCTCGCACCTGTCTCTAATTGGGGCTCGTTAAGGCTTGATTGGCCTCAGAGGGTGTCAGTAAAACCAATACAATACACTGCATAAAACCAAGGATATAAAACAAGTAAAACATGTGGTTAAAATATAAATAGATATCAAATAAAATAACATGCAGTTAAAAAAAAAAAAAAAAACATGTCCTAATTAAAATAAGTCCCACACCCTCTTTGACCCCGTCACACAGGCGATAAACAGTCTTACCTCAGTTACAAAGCCAGAGGAAGGTCCAATGATAACATTAAGAAAGGAACACGTGTTAGGTGTCAAGAATCAACCACTTCCAGCAGTTTGGATGACTCCAGGATTGTGACGAGACTTAGCAATATAGCAGGAGCTGCAGCAACCACAGGTGCATGTATCTTGTCTTCAGTGTTGGGGGTAATGCGTCCATTACTAAAACAATATTACTTTTTTGGGTAACGTAAATTTGTGCATTACACTTAAAATATTGGTAGCAAAATTACTTTACTGGACTACAGTAATGTGTTTTTCTGCGTTACACGAGTCGTCTTTGCCTATGTGTAAAGTTCTGATCTGTTTTAAGTGGTACGCGCATGCTGCTTCCTGTGTGTGTGCTTGCCTGGGCACGTTGCCATAGAAATAGAGTTGCCTGATGTAGCTGATTGTGCACCAACTAAAATAAAGCTGTAGAGTCGCGATATGGGCTTTTGGTCAGTGGCATTATTTTCAGTTCAGTCCAGTTTCAGTCCAAACTTGTGGCGAAAGATCCTGCTCACCGGTCAGTGGAAGGAGTCATTCAGCAGCCGACCTGCCTAAAAAAGCTAAGTTTTTTTCAACGTTTCCTGGCGTGCAGCAGCCAGTAAGACAGACATTAACAAGCTAGTTGCAGGTTCATTGTAGGAGACATGCTTCCCCTGTCGACTATGGAATGGCCCAGGTTTAGAAAAATACTAGATAAAACGATTATGAGACAAGTGTGCCCATTTCTTCCCACAGACGGGAATGTTGTTCTTATGGTTTTAAAGCTGTTTTGTTTACAATATACAATAAACACTATGCAGACAGGCAGTGATGATTCGGCTATGATTTTTGTCCATGTCTACACGGTGAATTAAGAAATGGTAAAGTAATAAGTAGTGGCATTACCTTTCAAATGCAGTAATGAGTAAAGAAATTTTATTACAATTTACAGATGTAATGAGTAATTAGTATCTAATTACTTTTTTAGACTAACTACCACAACACTGCCCGTCTTCTTCTCTAGACCATCGTCTGTAGCTGGATTAAACTCAGTCCAACTCATCCTTACAAAGTGTAGTAAACAGCAATGACATTTTTAGTATGTTGCTAATACAATGAGGAGAAAAAGATGTACTGACATGCATCAGCATAGATTTTTAATCATGTCAAATGTTGAGGTGTAAACAGATTTCCTCCATTATGTCACGGTTTCTGGGTTTTGGTGGGTGTTTTGATTGTTTAGGATTTTGGTTTTTGTCATGATTAGTTTGGTCATGTTCTTGGTTTGTAGTTCTTATGTTCATGCTTTAGTTTTCAGTTTTGTCATGCTTGGTTTTCCCTCTTGTGTTCCTGTGGTTTTCTGTTCCTGCCTCGTTAGTTCACCTGGTCTGATTAGTCATCCACTTCACCTGTGTCTTGTTACTCCCTCTGTGTATAAGTACTCCCGGTTTTCAGTCATTCATTGTCAGATCCTCATTTTGTCATGTTTGGTTTTTGTTCTCTGGAGTTTATCCCCGTCGTCTGTGGTTCCCTGTCGTGAGTTCCTGGGTAATAAACCTTTTTACCTGCACCAGTTCTGCCTCCTGCCTGCATTTGGGTCCTCACCTTCACCTCCATTCGTGACACATTATGTCTCTGATGAGACCACTTTCTTTTGCAGGTTCTTTCCTGACTTCTCACAGGTTCGGTGGTGATAAAAACCTTTTAGAATTGGGCTTCATTTATTATAAAAACAGAATGAATAGAAGTTTTTCTAACATTGTAGCAAGATGCAGAGGTGCTTTGTCTTCCTCCGGATGGTGGGCTATATCTGCACCATGGGTGAGGAAGAGTAGGATGAGGAGGGACTGACTATGGTAATCACCAGGAGGTGGACCGGTTGCTATGGCGTCCATTCTGCATGGTGACACCAACAAGAGCTCATTGAGTTTCACAAAGGAGAGGAGAGCTGTGGAGAGCACCCAGCATCACACACAAAAACACACACTTGTATTGCACAATACAGTGTGGCTTACCAAACCTGTGAAGACCACTGGATTCATCCTCTGGCACAACCCGTGTCCCTAAACCCAACCCTGATACAACTGATAATAATAATAGAATGATGCATGTCATTGGGATAGAGCTTCTAGTTCTGCTCACAAACAAAAACAATGTCATTAAAAGCAAATTGACATACTCATCCAGAGACACACACAGCTGCACACATATTTACCTGAAATAAGCATATTCAAACACACACACAAACATGCGAGGCAGCAGTCACACCAACCATGTAAAACACACAGCAGCGGTTTCAGTTTGAGACAAAATGTTCTGATAACAAAGAACTTCAGTCCAACATCAAATACTGAGCTAAGGGGCTGAGTCAAACTAAGGCTGAGATTATATCTGCTTCAAATTTTGAGTCTGAATGTTTATCATGCATCATGCATTTTGCTTTTGTTTGTAGCGTCGTTTGTGCACATCTTCAGAAAATAAGCTACATGTTTGAAAGCTGCAGCATACAAGTAACCAGTAGGGGCAAGACATCCCAAATAGCAAACAATGTTTGGCCCAATTATGGCCCACATCTGCAGTATGGTTCGGCCTATATTTGGCCTCGACTCACGCCACTGACAAAACTCTGCTACATGAAAACCACATGTGACCCACAAGGGTCAGTAATCTAAAGTGCAGTAATCTATGTCCAGGCTGGCAACTGACTTTTGACTGGACACGACAACAACTGACATCTGGACCACGTCCGGCCAACCCAACGCTTGCTGGAGCTACTGAGCCCGAGGTGCCAAAAGCAACCTGGATTTGGCCCAAACGTGTTTTCTATCCCGAGTGTTGTGATGGGATTAGGGGCCCTACATACAATCTACGATACAAGTACGGTTGTTTTGTTCTCAAAATTCACAATTTTTTTAATCTAAAAATTAATCAAACACAAACCTCCTCTGTTGCTACCCTATTCAGTAACTCTATGTGGCCTTAGTTCTAAAATGCGCTCCCTAGTGAAATCCTCTGTTAACAAGGGTAGTTTACAAAGTGTGTGAACAATTATGCTCACAATGTGAACACAAGGTTATAAAGCAAAAACATCCTTGGCTTAGCTCCTCCAGATGTATGCGGCAAATAACGGAAGAAGAAGAGTTTACTCTGTGAGGAACCAAGCTAACATGCACAAAGACACACAAATCCCTGACAAATTCAGCACTCTGATTCTAATTCACATGATGCCTCCTGACACACACATACACACACACACCTACACACACACACACACATGTAGCACCTCAGTGCCAAAATAGCAATTACTGACTCTGAGCTGTGAGATGGGAGCTGCTGGCCCCGGAGCAGCCGTCTGTTATTACTTATGTAAATATTGCATGGCACTGTCTCTATCCAATCTGAAACACAGTGACACTGTGAATGTGTGTGTGTGTCTGCCAGGGAGGTTTATCTGCGTGTGTGTGTGTCGTGATGGTGGGTGCTGTCTGTGCAGCCGTGACAACAGAAGATGTTTTAAGTTATTTCCCTTCCGTGGGGAAAAAAGGAGCAGCTAACTTTAAAAACCAGAATAAATGTTTGTTTCTGGGGAAAAAAGACTTTGTTTTAATGAAGGGAGGGAGAGTCTGGAACCACCAAAACTATCTGACTCACTTTTTCTTTTTCAGAAATTAACAAGACTTATCTGAATATTCCTGTGTCAATATGTATTAATCAGCAAGTAATCAATCCAACAGAAACAAAGAATGATGTTATCACTACACCAATTAGAAAGATTTGGAAATCTGATGCTTTATATCCATGAAATAAATGTTTGTGTGAAAAACTTATTTGTGGAGAAATTACAGAATTCGCTCCTTTAAACTGCAGCCTTTGCTACGAGGATTTTAAACACCAATTCCAAAACTTTTAGCTCATTTTGAATTTGATGACAGCAACACATCTGTAAAAAGTTGGGACAGGGGCAATAAAAGAAATCATTAAAACCATTGGAAGATCCTTTGCATACTAATTAGGTTAACTGGCAACAGAGGCAGAGCCTCTCTGACCTAAAGATGGACAAAGGTTCATCAATCTGTGACAAGCTGCATCTAAAACTTGTGGAACAATTTTAGGAAATTGTTCTTAAATGTAAAATGTAAAGTCCTGTTTCCACTGAGCGGTGCGGTCCAGGTCGGTGCGGTTCAGAAGTTTTACAATGGTCCAGCAAAAGGTGATCGTTCCCACTCCGAGTCGGACCGCCACTGTGTATGCATGGTTTAGACTAAATGCCTAGCGTGGCATCATACTAGTGCGGCGTCAACAAACGTGATGTTACAAGCAACAATGGTGGCCAGTCAGCAGCGAGCTTTTGAACTGTGTTTATTTTGTTTTTGTTTGTTTGGGCCCATTTTATAATGGAAACACACAAAATAGCATACAGGACTGCACAACTCAGTGGACCCCAACAGCAAGAGATAACCAACTCCAGTCATTTTGTGCCAGAATAAAGCATATTACATGTTTCCCTGCTGCAACACACCGTACTCAGATTTGAGTAGGTGATCCCTGATACAGCTTGTATGATATTATCAAAAGAGTCAAACAATCAGAAGGAATCTCTGTGTACATGGGACAAGCCAAAGGTCAAAACTATGATTTTGTTTTGATCTTTGATGATCTTGGGGCATTTAGGTAACGCTGCACTAAAAACAGACATGATTCTCTACTGGAAATGACTGCACATAATGTAGTGATTCATTTCTGACATTGTGTAAAAGAGTTACTTTGAAAGTAAAGTTAAGTGGAGTTTCGATCTCTTAGATGATCGATTAAAAAATCGATCATCTAATCTGAATCAGATGACTGAGATCATTAAAAAAAAAAAAAAAAAAAAAGAAACAAGAAAGGGTAATTACATCCCAAAATAAGGAGAACAAAAATAATATGCTTAAAAATATGCTGACACATTTCAACATGATTATTTTTTATCTGTGATATGACCCAAGTAAAAGGGCTAAATGTGATTTTTTTTTTTTTTTTTTGCTTTAAATTGGAGACGTTCTATCCTCTTTCCTCAGTCAGACCCCCTTCGGACCACCTTCGGGGGGCGGCCCTGTCTGGGCCACTCTCGAAGGGGGTCCCTGCACCACCAGCCTCCTGTTTGGTCCCTGGAGGGGTCCCTGCTCCACCAGTCCCATTAGAATGTAAGTGGTCATCTGGTTTGTTCCAGTGTTGGTCCTGTGATGGACCTGCTGATAATTTTTTGGTTCTTTATTATTATTGATGTGCATCAATATAACACGTAGAATAAAAACTGCCAAATGATGGAAAAATATAAATATGACATAATTATGATGTAAAAACTGAAAACCATATTCTTCCTGCAGAAAGGGTGGGAAATATATTACACAAGTTCCTAAATGTATGTGTGACTGTGTTGACAGAAATATGAAAAAATTGCTGACTGGGACTTTTATTCAAACATTACTCTATCATCCAGCTGAGGGTCATGGAGGACCAGGTCTGTCCCAGTCCAAGACAGGGATGATTCATAGACGGATGACTCACCTGTTAACCTGCCGTGCAGGTGTTTGGACTGTGGGAGGGAACAGGAGACCCTGGCCCACAGAGAACAGCTTCCAACCCCTCTAACAGTGGGGTGACACTAATAAATATGAAAGAGCAACATTACATTTCCACCATATTAAAGGAAAGAAGAGCATGTCTGAAAGTGGGTGTATTTTTATCCTTCCTGAGTGTGTACAGCCTGCTGCAGCAGAGGAAGGTCTGCATTAAAGCACTTCACCTCAATCCACTCGCAGATAAAAGCAGGTGGGCTTCCATCCATCCATCCTCCCCCATATACTGTATATGGATATACCCTTGGAGTGCAGCCCCCCTCACATCCTAAATCCTGCAATAAAACCTGCTGTCCTCCTCTCCAGTTCCTTCTTAAAGGTTGCAGGTAAATGGAGTAATCTCCTGGCCCATCGCCCCCTCTCTGTGGATGGATGAAACTCAACCCCCCCTTCCATCACAGCATTTAAATCCCCACCCTGCCCACTCCCAACAAGGCCCTCCTATTTCTCTCTTCTCTCCCTCTCCTATCTAATCACAGTCCATTAGCCGCCCCATTAAAATTCTTTTGTCCAATTTGGGAGGAATGCTACCTTCGTGGAAAAACAGAACTGAGCCACAATAGAGCCTTTTCAAATCGTGCTCGACTTTTATTACCGAGAGTCGCTGAGGAGAGCCACCCACCTCTGAGCACCACTGTGTTCCACTTCAATGTGTGTGTAAGAGAGAGCAAGCTCCCTGGTTAATGGGTCTCTACATGTATATATATATATGTGTGTGTGTGTGTGTGTGTGTGTGTGTGTGTGTGTGTGTGTGTGTGTGTGTGTGGGTATTACATATAGTGCTTTGAATATAGCTTGATAAAAGAAGTCTAATATTTATTTTACAGTTATTAATGATTGTTTTTTTAAACCACTTCACACAGTTAGAACAACCATTCACACATTAATTTAAAACAACTCAGATCTGTTGCAAAATTAAGCCCTTTTTAAAAAAAAATATGTTAATTCGCACAAACTGTTCTGTTACCATATCAAAAACATATTGTTACCCCTGTAAGAAACCAGTAATGTAAAAAGGTCAATAATGTAATAATTGTCTAGCCTTTTAAATGTAATGAAGCCAGTTTTATAATCATACTAATTTGTGAGGGCCAAACTGCACAAAAACTGCTGAAAATGCTTGCATTTCTGAGAAATGCTGCATTATCGGCTTACATTTTTAAACAAATGTTTTCATGCTATGTCAGTGACAAACCTACAGCATAATACCTTTTTATGAAGGTTCCAAAACATTGCTTTATTAATAATTTACTTATTCTATGTACTTTATCCATCCCATTTGGGAAATTAGCTTGTGCATTTTATCCATTTCTAGTTTTACAGTGTTAGTGAGCTGCTATATTTTATATTCATTATATTTAAGTATGTATATTTATTTATATTCATTACATTTAAAATGCCTAAATGATTAAAGTTATTTGCAGGTAATTCTTTATTACATTACTGTTGCTTCAACCTCTTCACACACTGATGTCGCAATTTTGCAGGTTCACTTTCCTCCTTATATCTGTCAGTGAGGTTTACAAAAGGAATTTAGTAAACAGTGCTCAAACCAACCAGTAAACACCTCTCAAACTGATGAAAATTAATATTTCTTAGTCAGTCAACAAGGAACTCAGAACAATTTAAATTCCAGTTTTCCTGCTGCTTTAAGTTCAACAAACATTTGTGTAGACAAAAAAAAAAAAAAAAAGTCCTGGAAGAAGCTCCTGGTGTGTTGAATCCATCCCTACACAGACATTTAACCCTCTCTGAATCTATAACTGGATAAAGTTACTTCTTCTATTTTCTATGGACTCGGGTTAATGACAGAGAAACCTGATGAATATGAAAACACTGACAATATTGGCTTGAGTTTCTCTCAGCCTAAAAACATCCATGTTTAGATTTGTTCTGTCTTGTTTGGGTAACTCATGTTGGCCTTGTCAACCCTCAGTCACACGTAGGACAAGAAAGAAATCATGTATCCAACCAGAAGTGCTGATAAAGCTGCTGATTTTTCTTTTTACTGAAGTTAGAAAACAGTTTTCATCTCAGTTATTGACAAACTGTCCAAATTATGAACACCCTGTATACCTGTGATTTTAGTTAGTGGTTATTAGTGATAGTGGCAGATGTCTTTCCAAATGCAAGGGATTTACAGCGTGATATCTCTGTTTCACAGGTACATGAATGTGTGTAGTGTTTTGGAAAAAGTGTGAAGCAGTTTTTTTCTGCATTATTCACCTTTTTTTTCCTTGTATGTTTGAAACAGAGAAAAATACCAATACGATTTCTGAAATAAACTGAAACTTTACACATGTAATGTAATAAAGATAAAAAACCTTTAACAATGAAAATAGTTTCCTGTACGAGGTGAATTCAGTAGTAAGAACAATCCCTACTACGAGCACATACTGACTACATAAAATAGATAGATGAAAAAGATAGAACCAGTTAATAGTAGCAATCTTGTTATTTTTAGACTTGATTTTTGTATTTTTGAAGTTTTTTTTAACCATGTTATATGTAATTTAATTGTTATTATACATGAAAATGTCTTTCATTAAACAATTTAAAACCAAAATAAAACAAAAGATCGTTTGTAAAAGTATAAACTGTATTTTTATGATAGAATTTTATAATTTTTTTTCTGTTATTTCACAGTATTTTTCCATTTTAGATAACATTAATTTGGTTTTGTTTTCTTAACAGAGTAATTGTGCAAATCTGGTCTGATGTTTTAGTCCTTGAGTGTAAGGTTATGCTAGCTGTGGAATGATTTTTATTTTTAGTGGGTAAGCAATCATAAAACATGTAATGTGATCACCACACTGACCCAAAGAAAGACAGAGGAAGGGCAGGAGGAAGATAAGGCCGTTTCCACCCTCTGGCTCCACCGTCCTGTTCTCGTCAGGTTTCAAGGATCATGTGTTTGCTGAAGCTTCTCTGTATTTTTGTGACAAATCAAACCAATAAAACACATGAGCAGTGAGAAGCAGCTGTTTCATGTGTCTTCATTCTCAGTGATGATTTCCAGGTGTCGCTGCTGAAGCTGCTTCTACAACAAGACGTCTTCTGTGGCAACGTGTTTGTTTTCATAAGCATGTTGTTCACTGTGTGTGTGTAGATAACTCAGCAGAACATGGGAACTCCTTAAAAGTGGATGAGTGGAGGTTGCTAAAAGTGCACGCTGAAACTTGACTGGTATCCACTCTGCACACACACGCACACACACAGACACAGACACACACTCCTTCTATCTGTGAATATTTTAGGACACGAGCTGCAGACGACAGGCAGGTATGACAGGCCGAGACATGCTGATAACAGATTGGACTGACCGTCTGAAAGATGGCATGTGTGTGTGTGTGTGTGTGTGTGTGTGTGTGTGTGTGTGTGTGTGTGTGTGTGTGTGTGTGTGTGTGTGTTAGTGTGTGTTTCTGTTGGGAAGAATTCTGACTGCAGCTATAAAGAGAGTAATGCAGCTAAATGTGACAGTGAGAGGTGTTTGAGTGTGTGTGTGTGTTACTGTGAGTTGCTCAGGGGAGAAGGCTTCCATTACACCATCCACAGTAATTACTAAATGAGGCCAGGACATATCCGGGGCTTTCCATCAGGGTGTGTGTGTGCTTTCAGTGTTTTGCTGATTGTCCATTAACAGCGCTTACAAACAGATTATAACAAGTACATATGAAGTGGGATGTGAAATAGCTGTAGTGTCATTGTATGTGCACGTGTGTGTGTGTTATATACTGTAAATCCGGGGCAGGAAGCATTTCGGTGCTGTTACAGTAGGTGTTAAAGCTCTGCTGCTTCTCTGAAACTCTGCTGCTGACTGCTTCACTCACTGCCTACTAATACAGAACCCCTATTGGGTTTCAGCCCGGTCCGCCGGGCTCTACCAGCCTTTATCACCGCTGCAGGAACCAACCGAGCGTACACTCAAGGTCGCTCTGCGCTGAGACTCAGCAAAAGAACCAGTTGGCTCATTTATAAAAGTGTGAGACTGTGCAGCAGAGCAGAGAGGTGAAAGACACGTCCATGTTTCTGCAGAGCGACAGAACTGAAGGTTTATTAAAAAGCATGTTGAGATGCAGACATGTGAGCCGTCAGCACACAGCATGCTCATTTTTATATAAAACTTCTCCCAGCAGATGTTTAGAACCTGCATCAGAGTTCTTGGTTTTATCTCAACATGGAAAGATTTTCTTATGTTATGTTTCCCAGTTTTGACAGTCAGGAAATTACCCAACATGTTATTTCCTTGACTCTGAACCCTGTCTTGTTGAATCAGTGTAGAAGAAGACAATGTTATACATCACAACATGTCAAGGACTTCCTGTAACCCGTTGTGGCATCGCAGGAGATGTTCACTTACTTCCTCCACTGATGACGAGGACACGAAGACCCAGCTGTCTCTTCAAAGAGCAAGACACATCAACACGATTTGTGTGACCATCCCATCAGACACAGTGTGGCCCATCGGACAACGACCTGTCAACAAGATCTCAGAGCTTTATCACCCTGCCCTCCCTTTCCCAGACCACCCAGACTCTCTGAAGCTCAGATAGCGACAGGCGTTGCATCTCTGTGAAGGTGAGACTGACTCTGCTGCTCCTTCCTGCTGCTTTTAACTCTCAGCTTAAACATGAACTCTTATCCTGATTCATTGTCTTCCTGAGTGGACTCTGCACCATCTATTAATTTATGTTTATTGAGTAGATATAGCTCTTAAACTGGGCTGAGAACAGCTCATTCTCAACTTCTTCAAACCATTACATCATTTTACCAGAACCACTGAGTCATTCTTGGCTCCTCAGGCCTAATATTAAGGCTGCAGGAATCAATTCACTGAATCTTTTACGACTTTGCTCCACCACACTGTGTTGATTCCCTGAAATCTTCTACTGTCTCCATGTCAAACTGCTCCTTGGTTGTTTGCTCTGCTTTGTGGATGTTTGTTTGTCAGATTTCTTCAAATTTAATCTCTGTAAATGTATTGTCAAACTCAAAATTGTCTTATCAGGGTTTTTTTTTTTTTTTTAAATGCATTGGCCTGTTCTAATCTTACATGATAGATAAAGAGTGAATAAAAAGGTTAAAGCACACTTTGCTAAAGTCCCATTGCAGTGTCAATTCACCCATTAAGGAAAATTGCAACGTAGTCTGATTAAACACATTTGGTGATACTGGTAGAATAAAAGTTGCAGCTGAGCTCAAGTTTAGAGATTTCAAGACAAAAATCCAGAGTGGAAATCTTGGAGTTTTACTTGATGATGCGTTTGATTTGACTCTGAGCTCGGAAGTTGGTATCTGGGAATAACATCACATCCTAGCTAAAAGCATTCTTGCTGACAAAGATAAAATTCACAAAACCAATACATACAGGAAACTCTTTGTTTTGCTCATGCTGTCTCTTTACAGAAGTTTCTCACATGGGCAACTTGTTTTTAGCTTAGTGCATTTAGCACAAACTTTATTTACATATGGTGATGTTGGGCAGCCATTTTTACTGGGGGAAGTCAGGGTTGGTGAGTCAGATATCTGACTTCAAGGGGCGTTCTTGTTGGATTTCCAACTGGGAACTTGGAAAATCAGTCTTCCGAGTACATATTGAAAAATAAATAAATTAACATTTTATCATTTCAAATAATTATTGGAGAATCAGAGAGCTTGTGTTTGGATGTAACTGAGAGGCTCATTCTCCAGCAGATCTGACTAGTGTAACTGTCTTCTGTTGTCTCTTCCCAAAAGACAACGCAAACAGCTTCACCTCATTCGGAAAGCTGCACTGAAGAAATGATTTTTCCTGCTTTTATGTATAAATATTTACACAATATAGTTGTTTTCTAATGTGTGTACTACGGTTGTTACCGAAGGATTCCACTAGGGGTTGTCAAAGGCGACGAAGAAATGCTTGGTTAATTTTGAGATCACAACAGAAAAAACAGTTGTGCTGTAGATGATATGTGAGGCTCCCAAACAGTATGATCATGGCAAGTATGCCGCTGGCTTCGTCAACGAAAGAAACTGACAATGCATCATAAAGACATGGGTCTTTTCGGACTTGGTCAACAAGCTAGTCTTCAAAATGTTGTCATTTTTAATGCTGTTGATGTTGTCACCTTACTTAACCAGTTTATTTTGAAATCACAGCAGATAAAGACATCAGAGGTGTGTAAGTATCTGGTTTTACATCTATCAAGCTGGTCAATAGTTATTTAAAGCAAGTATATTCTCAACCTTAGAGCTCATTTATGCACAGTGGATGTTTTTGGCCAGTCTTCTGGCTGATCTCTGTGTTCATTTTGTGTCTCTTTCAGGACATTTTCAGAAAGCTTACTCATGGTTGTCAAATGCAACAAAGAGAGAAGTACCATCAGAAATCATGGAGGTTGTTCTACACCATATAGCTCACATTTCACCAGCAAAAGAAAACAAATAATAAGCTGCAATGTATTTAATGGCCACACAGACCACCACCATCTACTGTCTCCTTTTATCTCTCTTTCGAAGAATTGCATTGTCATGATGAACTTGACATTTGAACTCTGCACTACCTTCTAGTGGATGTATTATCCAACAACCATGTCAACATAAAGCACACATGGAGAGCATATGGTCAGTTTGACTATGTTTGGAGTGGATGTAACTAATTACATACGTGAAGAAAGCATAGAAGAGCCCTTCTTCATACAATAGACTTTGTTGCTGTTAGTTCACATATCCATCAACAATATGTGGCCACAATATATTTCTGATCTTTTTGAACAGTAGAGTATAAACCAAGTAGAGCACTTAGATAATTACAGAGCAGTCAGCTGGTAGACCATAGCGTCTGAGAAGGTAAAAAAGCCTTTAGCTCTGATGCTGCAGACAGATGGAAACCCCCCCCGTTGATATTAAACATATCACAGCTTCATCCACTTTTAAAGTTAAACTGTTGTTTTCTTGTGTGCACTGTAATGATACAAGTGTAAAGCTTTAATAAAAATCAACATATCTTAAAGGGGGTCACCTGAATGTGACCTAAAGTCTGTTTGATTCCATATATTATTCTGCAGTACTATGAAATGATCAACCGGAAACAGACAAAGAGAGGTAAAAGCTAATGTGTCAGAGAAGCAGAGGGAGGTGTTTATTGGAGGGTGGATGGAGGTGTGGATGATCCAGGAGATCAGTGAGGACTGGTGAGCTGTAAGTCAAGTATTAGTGAAGGTGTGAAAGCAGAGGTGTGAGGGCTGTTTTGGAGTAAAGTCAGTCTGTGGTGAGACTAATACCAGCTACTAGTTGTGAAGTCAGCCTTTTATCACTTAAAGAACATATCAAAGGATTAAAGGACTGACGTTACAACAGGATTTCTGCATTTATCTTTAGTAAACTAGACTACTGTAATGCTGCCCTTACAGGTCTCCCTAAAAAGTCCATCAGACAGGTGCAGTTAGTCCAGAACGTTGCTGCTCCAGTCCTCACTGAGACCAAGAAAATGGATCATATAACTCCAGTCCTCAGATCTTTACACTTTGGTCCTAGCTGTCAGCTGTAGCTCAGGAAGAAGAGCAGTTGTTTGCCAACCAGAAAGTTGGTGGATCGATTCCTTGACTACATGCTGAAGTGTCTTTAGGCAAGACACTGACACAGTGCCGCCTGATGTGGCTATTGGGGTATGAAGTATATAAGTACAGTCCATTTGTCATTGAATTGACTTCAAAATTCGGCTGTTAGTTAATGAAGCACTGAAAGGTTTAAATACAAAATCCATTTGGGATCTTCATCAGGGTCAAATCTACTTTCTGTTCCCAGAGTCAGAGCTAAATTGCAGGTATGCAGAAACTGCTTTAAATAAAGGTGAAAATCTTTTATCAAAACAACTCTTAACCTTTTAGTCACCAGAGTTTTAGGCATGTATGTAAGGCATACTGGAAATGAAAAAAAAAAGTTGATCATGAAGCAGAGTTTATGATAGCAGTGAAATTACCCATCTTATTTCATATTGTGGCATCACAGGTTGGGAGGTTCCATTCATGGTGCACACAGTTGTTTGTTTGTTTGTTTGTTTATTTGTTTGCTTGTTTGTTTGTTTTTCCTTTGGTTTTTTTGCGACGTCCTGTTAGAGAACAGCATGTTGTGAAATAGACACTCAAACACTGAGAAGTTGTACATTTGCATTCAAAAGTTTAGAGAACATCAAAATCAAGGTCACCTTTTAGTGTACTTTAGGTACACGTTTTTTCATTGTGCAAAACGTTTAACATCCCTAACTTTTTGTGAGTACTTTATATATCAGTCAGTGTTTGCCTTGGGTTTTTGGCTTTGGGGTGTTGGGGGGTGCGGCGGCGGCCAGTCATTTACAAACCACAGCCAATTCACATGTCTGCCATCTGGTGGAAAGTGGTGAAAGGTTTAAGCTCTCTTTCTGGAGACATGGTCTGGTGCTATGCACAGTTTTGCACTTTGGAACTTAGAGGGTTAACTCCTTACACTATAACTTATATTTCTTGCATTTTGTTTTATTTTAGCATTTTCTGTTTTTATTTAATTTCTTTTATTTCTCTTAGTTTGTTTTAAATGCATTTTTCAATGCTTCGGCTGCACTCCACGGTAATTCTTTCAAAGTTTTATGTAAAACACTTTTAATTGTTTTGTACATGAAATGTGCTTTACTAATAAACCTGATCCTTCGATGTCAGCTCTTCTTTTCATTGTGAAGCAGAATTCACCAAGTGTTGGATTGTTCACCCACTAATAGGGAACGTGAGCTGGGTTAGACCATCATGAGACAGAATAGTTTTACCCTAGTGATGATGTGTTGTTGAGATACCATACTCAGAAGTCAATCATCTATCCATTTTTCATAAATGCTGCATGATGTTGAGTAGAGGAGGTGGAGCCTGTCCCAGCTGCCATGAGGCCACAGGATGGGTACACCTGGACACACCACCAGTGAAAGACACTGAGCACTACATTTAAATTATGAACTGTAGATGAGGGAATCAGCAGGTATGTGTTTTTACATCTCAGACAGTTGCTATGATAATGTAGTTCCCTCATCAGAGTTTACCCTTAACTGCTGGAAATGCTGCTTTAAAAGTGCCACATATAACTTATGAATTTCCGATGTAAATACAGGAGACTAAACTATCATTTGAGCAGAGAGAGTATAAAAGCAGTTTTTCCTACAAGCGAAGTGAGCCAGCTGACTGTCAGATAAGATGTATGCTGGCCGTTTCAGTATTCAGCAGGATCGCATCATGGCCTCTTGTCTTTACTTTGGAATGACTGAAGACATATGAGAAGATAGAAGATAGATAGATAGATAGAAGTACTTTATTTATCCCAAGCTGGGAAATTTAGGTGTTGCAGCAATACAGTCATTTAGCAGTTGTGCTTCTTAAGGTAGCAAAAAATGAAAAACAGTATAAAAATTTCAATATTTACAAGACTTATACAAGGAGATATTTAGCTATACACAGTAAGAGTGAGAATAGCCAGCGGATAATATAGTCCAGTGCAATGATTAGTAGTGAAGATGAGGAGTTTAACTGTGCAAGGTTGATCCAGTCAGTGCAAAAATTCACCAGTTACAACAGTCACTCATATTGTTATCTCTGAGACCATGATGATGAGTTAAACAGTCTTATTGCGTGTGGCAGGAAAGATTTCCTAAAGCGGTCCTTGAGGCAGCGAAGCTGTCTGAGCCTTTTGGAAAAGGAGCTCCGCTGTCTGTCCAGCACAGGGTGGAGAGGGTGGTCCGGGTTATCCAAGATAGATAACAGTTTGTTCAGTGTCCTCCTCTCCACCACTGCTTCTAAAGTGTCCTGTCTGCAGCCAATGACAGAGCCAGCCTTCCTGATCAGTTTGTTCAGTCTGTTGGTGTCACTGGCTGCAATGCTGCCCCCCCAGCAGACCACAGATGAGAACAGGGCACCGGCCACAACAGACTGGTAAAAGATTTCCAGCATCTTGCTGCACACGTTGAACGACCGCAGCTTCCTCAGGAAGTAGAGTCTGCTGCAGGCCTTCTTGTACACAGCTGTGCTGTTGGTCTTCCAACTTAGTCTGTTATCGATAATCACTCCCAAGTATTTATATTCCTCAACCGTGTCCACATCACTACCCAGGATGCAGAGGGGCTGTGGAGCTGATCCTTTCTTCCTGAAGTCTAACACCATCTCTTTGGTCTTGTCCACATTAAGCAGCAGGTGATTCTTACCCGCCCACTCCACAAATCCGTCCACCAGCCCCCTGTACTCCTCCTCCCGTCCACCACTTATACACCCAGAAAAATACATAAAACAGCAAAACAGCGTGACTCTTTAAGTCTACTTGAGCAATCCAATAAAAACATCATTGTGTCTAAACAGGAAGTCAAACTAATGAGTTTAAATCTACAGTTTCTTATGTTTCTTGTGTTAGACTTTGAATCCATTTCAGTCTTGGACTTCCTTCTCTTATTGCCTTTCTGTTTACCTGTGTGTTTGTAAGGTGCAGTGGAGCATTTCTAAAACATAAAAATGGCTGCAGAAAGTGAAGCACACACAGCTGCATGATTGTCTGTGAAGCTTCATGTCTTGCCATCATCATTTGACTGTCTGACCTCAATGAAAAACACATGCAAATACTGCAGAACATGCATGAAACATGAGCTCTCTTTGTTTGGTCTGTGTCTCTGCATGACACACTGCTTTAAAAATGCAGAACTATGCAGCTCCAAGACAAAAGAAGCTGACGTTTAATGTGGCCGTTCAAGTCCTGCTGATGGCTCTTTTCTTGAATATTTAAAGGAGACTATACTGACGTTTTTCCCTAAAAATATTCCATACTTTTTTGGTTTCTCCTATGTAAAACCATTTAAATGACAATGATGCTTTGCTGTTTTGGTTGTATTTTACCTGAAACCAAGCAGTGATAGAACAACGGACTTGGACAGAGAATTACCACAAACACAGATCTGACAAAGATATACACTGCATCTTAGATTTAGAAGGATAAATACTTTGTAATGTTGAATGAATGCAACCCGAATTCCAAAAATGTCAGACGCTGTGTGAAATGCAAATAAATAAATAAGTAGCAGTGATCACACTGCTGAACAAAGTCTGTTTTTTTCTGAACCACAACTGTGGCTTGGAGATGATAAATGAACCAAATACCAATTTTACCATCAGAGCTGTGTGTCTGCAAAGAAAGGCACTGAAAAATATCATTGTCTGTTTGTTTTTCCAAATTTAACATTTGATGACCACATAATTTCTAATAAGCAGCTAATTATTTATTAAAATCTAGGCCTTAAAATTTTTTCATTTGTGCCCCCCTTTACCTGGTCAATGCTCCTGCTTGGCCCCCCATTGAAACTTTTCTAGACCCTCCCATGCATATAAATCTTTCCTATCACCTGTCAACCACATGCTTAGAGAAGGTCCTGCACTGATTTGTATTTCAGAACCTGCTTATAATTTCCCTTCACCTCCTTAAAGGTTAACCTGCCTATCCAACATCTGTATAGCACCACTAATTTAGAGAAGACATTGCTTGTTTAATCTTAACACTCGTTAGATATCTGAACCTGATCCATCAGGCTGTATTATGACCAGTAGATTTTACAGCTGTGTCACCAGCAAACCACAGCTAATAATGAAAATAATATAAAATTAGTGCAAACAAATGGCTGTCTAATTGAAAATGGCTACCATTTGGCATAAACATCCTGCAAGTTTCTTCCTCCCCAACATGAGCTGAATAATAAACAAACAATAAGAGAGACGCGATGGGACAGATAAGCCAATCAGCGGAGAGAGGAAGAGGAGTTGCAGACTGTATAACGTTTGCGCAAAAGTTTATAAAAAAAAGTGTAGGCGTTGGACCCTCTCACCACAAAAAATGCTGGTGTCAAAACATCCACATCTCCCACGGGTGCGACACCAATGCACAGAAGGCAAGGCTGAAAGCCAAAACTAGATGCTGGTGATGTTGGGGTTCTCAGGCAGCACTGCTTTAAAAACAGATACGATTCTCTACTGGAAATCACTGCTTGGACTCAGGAAGACTTCCAGAAATTTCTGTCTGTGAACACAGTTCACCCTGAAATCCACAAATGCAGGTTAAAGCTTTAACAAGCAAAGAAGAATACAGGTGTAAAAATGCTCCAGAAACACCGCCGTCTTCTCTGGACCAAAGCTCAATTAAAATGGTCTGAGGTAAAGTGGAAAACTGTTCAGTGGTCAGATGGATGAAAATGTGAAATTCTTTCTGGAAAGCATGGACGCCGCGTCCTGCAGACTAAAGAGGAGAGGGAGCATCCAGCTTGTTATTAGTGGACAAGTGAAAAGCCTGCATCTCTGATGGTATGCGGTTGCATTAGTCTCTATGATGTGGGCAGCTTCCACAGGTTATCCATAAAAATTAGAACAAAATTTCTTACTTAACCCCCATCACTCCGTTCTTTATGTCACCTCAGCATGACCTGTCAGAATTTGCAGGTGGTTTCACGATGACTCAAAAATCTCACCTATATTAAAGTTGTGTAACCTGTGATGTAGAACAAGGTGCTTCCTCCCCTTACTGTACTACATCATGGAAAAACATTGTGAAGGGCTGTTTGGCTTCTTTGTTTTTACAGTGTGTGTGCAGATTTATGTACACACAGTGACTGCTGCCATCCTTCTGAGCAGGTCCTACATTTATTTTTGGGAGAATTCTTTGTTTTCTTCAACCTTTTCCTCTCATTACTGCACGAAGGGCCCAGGAAATCGGCCTTCAGGATTGTTTTCCAACTCCAATAAAAACAGTGTGGAAATATGAGTTTCAGCAGCTGACCAAACAGTCTCACCTCAGTCAGTTTCACTGCTGTACTTCTGTGTTTGGTTGTTTTCAGTCATTTCTGATGATCCTCATTAACCTATGGAAACTAACAATGAGGTCATTAAAGCGAGCAGGAAAAGTGGAGATTCAAAAACATGCATTTCTGCTGTTGAAGATCATGTGACCTAGAACTCCAACATATCAAACAGACCTTGAAGTCAGGGGGTTTTGTCAACTGGACCAAAACAGGGTTTTACAGTTTTTCCTGCATAGACCTGTTTCACAAATAAACCCCAAACAGGAGTTGGAGCATGGATTATTTTCTCAGTGTAGCATCTAACAAGTTGAACATCGTCATATTAATCACTGACGGGTTGAAGTTTTCAGCACTGAAACGTTTCAAGGCTCCGACACACTGAGCTACATATGAGCCATGAACAGCGGCCCGAGGCAGCGGATTTCCAAATCAGCCTTTGTTTTTGCAGGAGGCCGGGAAGGAGAGCAGATGCCTCGCTCATTCAATCATGCATGTCACGTGCCGGATCGCTCTGTGGCTGCTGAGCTCGACCTCTTTATGGCCATGACTCCAGCATGCTCGGTGTGTATGTGTGTGGACGCTGCAGGAAGACACGTCAGTGTTAATCTGGACCAGGTGGTGGAAGACCCCATCACTGCTGTCATGAATGTGACAACAAACTGCCATCAACCTCACACCCTATCCTCACCCCACAATGAAGAGGAAATGTGTGTTTTATTTCTTCTGTGTTGTGTGTGAAAGAAACAGAAACCAAAGCAGCAATAAAAAGAAAGAAATCAATTGTCTTCAGCCATGTGTTGGTGTGTTTTAATCTGTGTCCACAGCAGCCCACCCATACGTTGTCACTTTGTGGATGAGGATCAGGGTCCTGGTGGAGTGTTATCAGGTGTCAGATGGCTGTTTACCTATCATGATGGATGGGAGCAGGGTCATCAGAGAGCTAAGTATTCATCTAACACCACCTTTGACCATATTCCACAACACACACACACTCTAACACACAGCCTCTTTTCAGGTTTTATTCAAACCCAGCTTCTCCCAGATAACTAATATTTATTCTTCTGCTCATTAATCTCAGAGTAGCTACGACAGCTTTGCTCCAGGTGCAGGTTGGACCTGAACCACATGGCTCTGCTGCTTCACAGCAGGAAGGTTAAAGCTGTTCATTTGGTTTTTTCTGTGTTTGGATGTTCTCCTCGTGCATGTGTGGGTTCTCTCCAGGTTTTCTAGTTTCCTCCCACAGTCCAAAGATATGATGTTGGGTTTACTGGAGAGGTGAAACGACCCGGAGAGTGAGTGTGAGTGGCTGTTCGTCTCTGGGATGAACTTTACTTTTCCAGGTGTACCTGCCTCTCACCTGAAAGTAGCTGGGATAGGCTCTGCCCCTCCATGATCAGGAATTGTGGAGAAAGTGGTTATAGAAAATAGATAAAGTAAATGTGTTGACTTGGTTAAGTTTAGTTATTATTAGTTATTGGTTTGACTGATTGTTTCTAGTTAAGTCATTTCAGATGGAACATATTTCTGTTTAACATTTTTAATCTCATCTTCATTTTATTTATGTGAATATATTTTCAAAAAAATCAAAATATGGTCTGAAAAATGTTTATTTTCTGTTTAGCCGGCTGTTTTCCATGTTTCAGCCTGTTTCCTCTAAAAAAAAGTCAGAAAAATTCCAGACAGAGTACAAACTTGTACAGGTATAAACAAAGAACGTGAAGTAAGTTACTGAGAAATTTAGATATTCAGAAACAATGTTTAGACAGCATAAGTGGGCTGGACTGCTGAACCTGATGCTCCGTCTCTGCTCACATCGCTGCACTGTGTAAACTTCAGCTTTCATACTGAGCGGATACACTTTGAGTTTAAAAGTTACAAAACCAGATCTGATTCCAGAGACTGGTTAAATTCAAACCTGTTATAAAACTTCCAGAAACATTTAAACTCTGTGTTCATTTTATGGAGTTGGTTTAATCTGTCAGTATATTAATGAAGATTTCTGCCTTGGAGTTTTCTTTCTTTTTTTTTTAAGTTGCGGTGGGCCAGTACAGCAGAGTTTGGATACAGCAGAAAAGGAGTGAAACAGATAGATTCTACAGCTCCTGATGTCTGGCGGCTTTAACTGACTTAAATCTACAGTAGTCACATGTTCAATCCATTTTTTATAACAAGGTTTACTATTCCAATTCCTCAATATAATCCTGGCTGCACTGATGACACACTTTAAGGGCCAAACCTCTCTGGGCCCGTTTTTGTCCAGCTGGACGAGCAGGTACATCTTAATCAATTTCATATAACCAACTTTGGTCCTACAGGAAGTCCTGCATAAATAAATAAATAAAGTCCCTTTATTCTAGTAAAGACAACACTCTTGTGCCATTTCAGTTCAAAGTCTCCATTTTGATACATGAGCAGCACACAGTGTGGTCATACTGACAAACAGTGATGATCTGTCAATAAAAACACCGTCGTATGAACCTGTGTGATGTAAAATAGTACATCCAAGATAAAACAGAGATTAAAAAGTAAGAAGTGTGTGAGGGAATGAGTGAAAGTGGCTTGTAGTTAAAAAGCTAATTGAATTGTCAAAAAGACTACAAAGATTTTATTTAAGTACAGCTCAATTATGGATTATAAAGTTTAATAATCTCTAGTTACGGTTCTCATCACAAAGTGTGGACCTACCTGAAACAAGGCTTCTAATTATACGTTGTCTTGATTGTGAATATACAACATATTGTATGTGTGGATAAACATTTGTAATTTCTGGTGAGGCTGGGCTGCAAAATCTGCTCGGAAACATGAAAAGAAGAAAAAGACCTGGTTGTTAAGGTTTCCGTGAAAGCACTGATCAGCATAAAGCTGAAGCTTAGCATGGCTTTAGTGCAGCCATCTCCTGCTGGATTTCCAGCTAGATCAGAGGGAGTTAATTCTACGAGGTGAAAGCCTCGCTGGGCTTCTGGCCTTTGAAACAAAAAAGTCATTAAAGGTGGCCTGAAAGGAGGATTGACCCCAAACCTTCTCAGCTGTAGACACGCAGAACAATTCACAGAACCAGCACTGGTTTGATTGGTTTAATCACACAAACAATACAGCTTAGAGACATCAGACACAAAGAGGGACATCTGAAGGATTAAAAAAAACAAAAAGGATTTCTCTTAAGTTGTGACAGCTGTAAATCATGACATAAAGAAAAATTGTTTGCCAGAGATATGAGTGCATTTTCAGGCAGGAAGAGAAAATGTTGATATGTAAGCCCAGGCTCAGAGCCAGTACAGAAATATTCTAAAGCTAATTAGGTTGATGTCTCCTGGGCTTAAACATAGGACCATTTAGTGACCACTTAAGCACTCACAGAGAAGTTCTCCAGCCTGCAGTGCCTCCTCTGATTATCTGAAAAGAAACAAACCACTGTAGATCCATTCTTTCCATTAGGAATCTGTGTTTTCTGATTGTTAGGCAACTTCAGGCCAAATAGGGGTAACACAGGGACAGTGATTCATAGCACTCTGTCCCTCATAATATGTTGCCTGCTTATCATTTAGGAAATAGTGAATGAATAAGGGAGTGATTGCAGTAGCAGCTGAGGGTCACATAAGTTCGCTGCCCTCATCCTGTCGGCAGAGGTTGTTTCTTTATCGCTGGAAAAAAAAAAAAAACAAACCTGCTCCAGCTTCAGCACAGTCTTACATGCAGGTTTCTTTGCACCAGCGTCGCCAGCAGTGTCCAAGAAAAACAGTCCACTGTAAAAGTCCCTGCAGCACAGCCCATGTGAGTTTAGGTTGGCATGGTGGGCAGTGAAAGTTCAGGTTCTCCAGGTTCCCTGACGAGCTGAACTGCTGCTGCTCACCAGGTGGCTGCACCAGCTGCTTCCTGCAGAAGTCCCAGCAACATAGCGTGTTAGAAATGCAGAGAAATATGTGTGGTTTGCTTCTGTTGACTGACAAGATTCTGGCAAAACTGATCAACATGTGCTTCCCATTTTTATTAATTTATTTTTTCCATTTAAATGTTTGTGTCGAACAGTTTATACAAAACAGTGAAGCAAGTTCAAATACATTTGTAGGACATTTTCTGGAACCTTCAAACATAACATTGCCCCTCCAACCCCATGCATGTCCTTTGCCAGCTAATTAATTTGCAAGCAGTGTGTCTCTAAATGCAACAGGATCAATAATAGAACAAGAATCATAATTTGCTGATGTAAAGGGGCCTCAGTCTGGAAGTAGTTTCCTTGTATCCGGCTATATTAGACATCAGTTCCATCCAGTGCTCAGATAATGATGGTGTGGGTGTTTTCTATTGTCTCACAATAATCCTGCATCCTGTTAGCATGGCCAGTTGGCACCACAGTCTGTTGCAGCCTCTAAGTTAGCATATGGCTTTTATACATAGCATCCTGGAGTACTACCTTTTAATCTTGAGTATTTTGGTCTAGACTTGATTTTAGTATAGAAAAGAGGCAGTGTCTAAGCTAGAAATATTTCTGTAGATCTGCTTGAGGCAAGTTCTATTTTCATTTCTGGTCGTCAAGCCTAAAAATTCCCCATTCTGCCTACTGGTTCCTGCAGAATGGCTTGCCATCTCTATTATCTTTTTCCTTGGATTACACCATACAGATGACGATGAAGTCAAAAAGGAGATCCCTTTGATGTGTTATCTAGCAATCTCTTAAAAATTTGATTTGAGCATGTTCTTTCTAGTGACACAATAGATAGTTTAAAAGTCATCTGATGTTTCGTGATGCATTTCATTAACAAAATATGTCAAATTTGTTTTAGATAAATTACAATTACAGATTAAACTATCCAAATAATGAACAATGTGGGATCTGAGCTGAAAGGTGAGCTGGGATTTAAATATAACGTAGAAATACACACTTCTACAGAGGCAGGTACATCTGTAACTATCACATCATTCTTTTTCTCTTCAGTCTGAGGCTGGCAGCAATGACTGGTGCAGACTGAGCTTCTGTGAGGAAGGTGCTGCTTATTTTAGCTGCTACCATCTCATGTGTCTCTGAATCATCTTTGGGTCTCAGCAGAAAATCATCCACATCTCTTTTCTACTTCTGTGAAACTGAGACAGTCGTAACACTAACTGAGTGCTGGGCAGCAGAGACCTTTGCTTGACTTGCGTGGGATCATGACACGATGGGAGTTTTCTCTGCTGTCTTCACATGTATTTGATATATTTTAGAAAAACAGCTGTCTGGAAAGTAAGGCCAATGATACTTGTGGGATGTGGGGGAAAAATGCTGTGCATTCCTACAGAAAGCAGGACACATGGAGGTGTTGATATAATTTAGCTATGAATAATAATTAATCTCTTGTCCTGTTGTTCACTGATTGGTCCATCAGCAGGGCTGAGCTTCTGCTCTGCTCCTGTAGCAAAGTAGTTGGACTGCTGGGTATCACTGAGCCTGTCTCCCCAACAAGTAAAATCAGAATAGATGAGGGGGAAGTGATCTAAATTCAGAGTGAGGAGCAGTGGTGATGATCCCAGAGATGACTGAAATGAATAATAAGAAGCAGAAAAGAGTAAAACATCAGCTTGTACACAATCAGCACTTTAATTAACCAGCTGATTACAGAGAGAGTGTTGGAACAAATTTATTAAACAACCTACATGGGAAATAAAGAAGCTAAATACATCTTCACATGCAGAGTTAAACATGCATGTTCGAGCTTTAACATTCTCGTTTAACATTAACTGTCCATTCAAACTGACTGACACAAGGAAAGAAAGGAGAAGGGCTGTCACATGTCTCATCTGCTAATAAGAGCTTTGCAGCTGATGCTGATCAGAGATAACAGCCTCTTTGTGTCTTTAAAGTGCCTCCCAAACAAATCAGACTTCAGACAAGTCTTCCTGAACATAATTGTGTCGTGTGACATCTATGAAATCACCACAATGCTGTGCTGCCTCAGCCTTTTTACGACTGATTGGGAGGGAGGACAGAGATGCTGTGATGACAGAGGTAAAAAAGACAGGTGGGTCACCTAAAGATAAAGGAAGGTCACTTCCTCTGTGAAGAAGACAGGAGCTTTATAACAATTCAGCAGCAGAATGAAACGTGTTTTTCACCAACATGAAGTCCATAAAATGACTGAGGAGATGTACAGTTAGGTCTGCAAATAGTTCATTAATAACTTTCCTTTTAGATGAGAAACAAAACCTCCTCAGGCTGCAGCTGTGTGACACATATGGGCTAAATGTTTAGATTCTTGGCCTTAATTTGAGCTTATTCACATAGAAACAGGAGAGAAAAAAGATTCAGAAACTTATTTTTCAAGAGAAAATTAAAGCTACTTGAACAAACAAAGATAACCATAAATACATTTCTTTAGAGAAGAAGTTTGGAGCCCATGACTATCAGCACAAAATGGATTCTTCAGCTGTTTCCAGTCCTTGTTTGCAGGTCTTTCTGTACCTAGTTCTGTCCTCATCAAATGAAATGCAGCTCAATGAGTCTGAGATCAGATTATAATCGCATTTATAGTAGGCTTGGAGTCATTGCTCATCTGTACCATCTGAGTTTTCCATCCAATATTTCCATCATTCTGGTTCAAGTTGGTCTCAGTTTCTTCACCAGTTCATAGACGGATCTGACTTTCTTACATGTTTCTTGGTCTGATTTCGTCTGAATCTTTTCTTCTGTGAATGATTTTCAAGTTGGAAGGGGCCTCTGTATGAGGTCTACTAAAGTCTTTTGTAAGGTAAAACCCTCCCAAAGACTTTTCTTTAACTGTCTGGATGTTTTTCTTCGTTATGGAACTGGACCGCCATCAAGCCATGTTTATGTCAGAAAAACCTACAGTTACCACCCATGTTTTTCATTTTTTCTCAGAATAAAACAAAATGTTGGAGCCACTTGGATTAAAGATTAGATTATTGTGGACCCAACAACATGCTGAATTTAGATTATATTATATCGCTGCTGTTAAATAAAATGTACAATTATTTGTGTCTAAATGCTTATTAACAGTCTATATGAGTTTAGTAAGTAAAAAATAAGTAGAAGAAACATTTGTTTCCATTCAAAGAAGTATTTTTATATCTAGATCTGGATTGCAATAGAAAAATAACAAATATGGCCAAATATGGAGAATCTTTTGCACCTGTTGCATTTCACCTGAATTTTATTGACTTTTAAATGTTTTTGTTCAGATTCATATGTTTTCAGGCACTTAGTTATAGATGGCCAGAAACTCACAAGCATGCTCAGTACTTAAGTCTAAAAAGTGGAATAAGAAACCTAGCCGAGCCAAAAGCCGATAAGCAAATGCAGCCTCTCCAAATGACACATGGCCTGAACCGCAGCTCGTGTCCTTGTCACGCATCAGTGGTTAGAAACCTGACAGCAGCATCGGTGCTGCAGCTCTGTTAATAATAAGCCAGCTCTTTCCCAGGGTTAAAGTCATTGACTACGCCTGTTCTCCTCCCTCATTCCTCAGAAACAAAACACTGCCTCCATCCTTCAATGGCACATAACCCAGACCAGCAGAGACAGCTCATATTTATCATACTAAGCCAATGACGACTCGGTCCAGAACACATCCCCGACCAGAGTCACCTGATTCGGCCTTAGAGCAGTGGAGGAATCAAATATGACTCTAGGAGCATGCTGTCACTCTGCTCTACAACAAATCCTGATTTTATCACTGTTCAGAAACTTAAAGACAACAACTGTGCCATGAATTCATCTGGACTTAGATGGACCATGATCTCCCACAGAAGAAGTTAGAAGCTGCTGAAGGTCTGCAACATTTCCTCACAGCAATGTGCTGTCGGACACGATTCCGTGGCCCGGTAAAATGTGACCATACTGACGACCACCTGGGAGATGTTCACCTGCCTGACCAACATGGCTTTATCTGAAGATTTACGTTGTAAAGGAGAAACCCTTGAAGGAGAAGCATCAAGGCTGCATTAGAAGATTAATGTTGGTGATACATGAAACCAGCTCCTCTGATCCGTTTTTTGTTCTTTGATATTAAATGAAGTGAAGAAACAGATGTACATTTTTTATAATTATTATTTAATTAGGGACCATGTACAATTTCAATCATAAATGTTTCCATTTGAGGCATTTTACTAAAGTTAGCCTAAAAACAATAATTGGACAAATGATCTCTATGCAGCAGTTTTTAATGTGAGCAGCTAAAACTCAGAAGAGTGGAGCGAAATGAAGTTGATATGTGATGGAGGAATTACAACAAGGTGTCATTAGTCATCCACCAATAATTGTTCTGCTGTTCTCTTTTATTAACTTGGACCAGTTTCGCCGTGGTGACTCATGAGAATGTCCATGGTTCAGCTGCAGATGAAGGAAATGTGAGTATTTTAGGATGATATTGTCTGTGATGTATTTTTCTGTCAGTTTGGTCTGAGCTCTTAGCCTGACAGTCTAAGAAAAGTCTGAAATGGGGCAGAGCCTGTGGAGGGAAAACAGGGTGGAGTCGAATGACCTGAACAGCAGCCATGGAGGAGCTAAGGAAAGGAGCTCTGATGCTTGCTTTATTTTGTACTTCAGGAAACAAAGGAGAGGAGATTATTAAGATCGCACTAAATGAAATATCTGAAGTTTTTTCTGTAGAAAATTTATTGATAATCTGTACTTTCAGAACATCAAAGATGAGAGTCAATAGTGGTCTGATTCTCATTGCGGTTGCTAAAGTGCCAAAAGCCGCTTCCTTTTCTGAGTTCTGGTGATGAACAGTTAAGCTGAATGTATTCTCCCGCGGCGTGTGTGTAAGGTTGGTTACGGCGTCACCACCGTAGGCACCACATGGATCCTTGGAAGATCGACGTGCACCTCTTCCATACCTGAGCTTCTCACTGAATTTGTGTGGTAAAACAACACCAATGAATGAAGTTAATGAGAGGCTAATCAAATTATTTCTTCATTTGCTTCCACAAGCTAATAAAGACTCTGCACCATGTTGGACGCCATTGTTGTTTTAAAACAAGAAATATCTTCCAGAGCTGAAGTGAATCATCAAAAGAACTCCAACCCGTTGTGTTTGCCAGGCGATACCACCACTGCTGCCACCTTCAGATTAGGAAGAGAAACTACAACATGACACCAAAATGACGCGTATCCCCTACGTTCAAGTGTGAGAGCACACTTAACCAGCATCAGCTACGCCATAACCGACCGCAGCCAGATGCCACACGAGTATAAATCCAGCTTTAGCATTCTAGCTCAGTGGTTCCTAAGGTCCTTGATCCCCAAGGGGGTTGCCAAAGAAGCACAAGGGGGTCTGTGAGGTTTTGACTGTACAGAGTCTGTTAAAATTGTTAACTCCATGTCCAGAGTAGGCCTGTCGCGATAAGCAATAAGTCAATTAATTGAACGATAAGAAAATAAGAGCACGATAAGTTTGCCGGCCGCGATAATTTTTTTTCGTCCCCCCTTTACCATAGACTGTGTATGACAATAGGTTTCACTATGGAGTATTTCGACTAAACGCTCTGGTTTCTTGCGGAGTGATCTCTCTAGTGTCACACTTGACTGCAGCATGTTGCAGCACGAGCCGGTAAGCCGCATTTGTTTTGCACGGCTGCCAACACGCAATGGCCATGAGACTTGCGTATTTAAGTGGCTTCTCACGCTCTCGCGCTAAACCTCCGATTCTCATGCTGAAATATGTAAATAATAGATGCAAGCATCTCCTCTTTTATTGTTTCGCTGCTTCCCACATGTAAGCAGAACACACACATTCTAGCTTACGACGTCAGTACAAAGCCCCCACTTCCTGGTCTACCGTAATAACCCCTGTAATCCGCAGGCACATTACGCAAATAGAATCAGCCTATATACTACCGTATATGACAAAATACACATTAAGAGCAATGCCGGCTAATCGAGAGGTTTGGGAGGATTCCCAGTGGGCCGCATAACTTTTGGGCCGGTGTCCCGGCGTATGTGAATGTGGTATCCCAGCTAACTGCTGGGTTGTAGTTACTTATAAGGCCAACAGAGGGCAGAATGACTTTGTTTCACAAGCAGTAGATTTTGAAGAGCAGAAGAAGAACACGGGTTTTTGTTCGATGTAAAGTGCTGAAGTTTGGTTCGTCATTAAAACCGGCATGCTTGTCTACTTGTCTGGAGTTTATTTGAAGATGCAACAGTGAAAAAGGCGCTTTTATTTATTTAGTTTATTGACCTTTGAAAATGTGTACTTGCATTATTACGGCATATGTCACTATATTAGTTGAGAATGGTCTCAAAATGACACATTAGCGCTCTGCGCAATATTATCGTTTATCGCGATAATTTCTGAGAAAATTTATCGTACAGCTAAATTTGTTATCGTGACAGGCCTAGTCCAGAGATGAGTTTGGGTTTGTCCACCTACGTGTTTTAGTTTTTGGATGTTTCATTCACATGTAACTGGTGTTCTGGGAGCCTGAAAATGCTCATTTTTATTTATATATATATATATATATATATATATATATATATATATATATATATATATATATATATATATATATATATATATATATATATATATATATATATATATATATATATATATATATATATATATATATATATGTATATATGTATATATGTATATATGTATGTATATATATGTATATATATATGTATATATATATGTATATATATATGTATATATATATGTATATATATATGTATATATATATGTATATATATATATATATATATATATATACATATATATATACATATATATATACATATATATATACATATATATATACATACATATATACATATATACATATATATATATATATATATATATATATATATATATATATATATATATATATATATATATATATATATATATGTGTGTATATATATATATATATGTATATGTATATATATATATATATATATATATATATATATATATATATATATATATGTGTGTATATATATATATATGTGTGTATATATATATATATATATATGTTAGTGGTTGCATTAAGGAGTCTTCAAGGAAACTGGGTTGGGAATCACTGTTCTAGTGAGCAATGTCAGTCAGAAAGCAGGTGTGTGTGGCGGTTTCAGGTAAACGTGCTCCACATTGCACACTACCATCCTTTCTTGTGAGTTGATGCTATCTGTCATTTGAAATAAAGGCCTCTTCTTCTTCTTCATTTTGAGTCCTGACCCTGGTGTTGTCCTTTCATTTTAACCAGCAGGTTGATGTTACACCCCTGTAATCGCTCTGAGATTTGCAGTCATTTCCTAATATGACAGCGACCTGAAACTCCACCTCAGTCAGCCTGGCAGGAGTTACGAGGGCTTCATCTCCAAGAATCATCTGCAGAAAGTGAAATCTGCTGCTTTGTGTTTGCTCTTGGTCTCTTTCACACGTTGCTTCACAGGAACTGTCGCTCTCCTCCCACGAGGATGTCACATTTCTGTGTGTGAGTGTTAACTGCTGCCATATGGCTCTTCGGTCCCAGATCTGCCGTTGGGGACGGGGCCCAGGGCCACAATTGCAAGTCATTAAAACTCATTGACTCAGGCAGAAACAGAGAAGTGAGGCTGCTAACAGATCCGGAAATGTGGACACAGTGTTTGTTAAACATGTGATGCAGCTGTACTGTGTGTGTTCATCTATATAAAACAGAGCTCCTCATGAACTCTTTGGTTTGTGATGAGAAAGTGTTGGACAACATGTCTCAACTGAGATCCAGCATCAGGACGTTACACAAACAAAAGCTGCAGCATCTTTTTTATTGGCATCTTCAGCCTCTTCCTCCCCATCACATCATCTCTCAGCCTTATTTAGCATGAGAAAGACTTCAGAGCGTACCTTTAAATCTCACAAGTCACTTACCCAAAACTTAATCACGTTTTGGGACGTCAACCCCCTCCACTGGTTTCGTTAATCCTCCCCCGGCTTTTGTCTTCAACTGAGACTGGAACTTAAAGGAGCTTAGAGTCATCCTGAGAGACAGAGGCCGGGTTTGTCAGAAGCACTCTGAGCATCGACTCTATGTACACAGAAATATTCACATATCAGCACAAACCTTTAAATGCAGCGTGTGTGTGTGTGTGTGTGTGTAAGACCAGAGGAGTGTGTAATCAGTCCCAACTGGTTGAGTCTGATTATTATTTATTATTATTTCCTCTAAAGCTTTTATTCACCAAACCTCAGGAAACAGCTCCTAATTACTAATGAATGATGATTAAACCGTGAGGTCGGCCAGGGTGTGTTTATGTTTGTGTGGATATGTAGAAGTGTGTAAGAAGTGGAAAAAGACACAAAGAAACACAAAATAGTGTCACTTTTAGAATGTTTAATCAATAAATTAACTAATTTCCTCACATTTATAGATATTTTTCCAAAAAAAGAAAAACAGCATCCTGCAGAATCATTTGTTCATGACCCAGTTTAAATGCGTGTAATGTAATTTCCCATCATTTGTTTAGAAAAACCACAAAACCAATGTTTACTTAAAAAAATGATGTTAAAGAAATCATTCTGACTTTGAAATCATCCCTCTGAGATGATGATGAACTAAAACTTTGATGATCCACAACAGAGAAGCTGCTGAGCTTCTTCAGTCAGAAAGAAAGAAAGAAAGAAAGAAAGAAAGAAAGAAAGAAAGAAAGAAAGAAAGAAAGAAAGAAAGAAAGAAAGAAAGAAAGAAAGAAAGAAAGAAAGAGAAAAACAACATTTAGAAATAGTTATACTAAGATGGCTGGAAGAAATTACTATCCACCCTGTAACAGAAGACCTGACATAAAGGTTGATCGGCCAAATCACATGTTAAAATTAAATTTCAAAGAAAAAATTGGAGGCTGTATTTTCCTTTCTGTTAAATCTGCCGTCATGTCTGCATGAAACGAGAATCTTGAGCACAAGTTTGCAGACAGGAAAACAAACCCAGAAATGTTCCTGTGTCTAAAACAGCTCTGATAATGCTTACCAGAGTTTTAAATAAAGTTTGAAGAGGCAGTTTTTCAGTACAAAGACAACACACACCGCTCAGCAAACCCTTTTCTACTTCAGTCAGGGGGGAGGTGCTGTTTCAGGTATGCCCCCATGTGGTTTAGGGACCCCCGGCTGCTCATCATTAATCATAAACTACTGAACAGAATTTTCTTTCCACCGTAAGAAAGGAGGTTTCAGGACTGGAGGAAAGAAAGAAGGGGGACACTGGTGAAGGATGTGTGTGGGTGTGTGTTCCCACCCCTAAGAAAAAATCACAGACCCCCCGACCTCCCCCCCCCACACAAGAGCACACAAAGTGGCATGAACACACATTTGTGTCATACCCTGGAGGTATCATTACATCTGTTAGAAGACGGGTGTTAAACGGCTCATTGATTTTTTTTCTTGCTTCTCCTTCAGTGCACATCTTAATTTAGCTGCTGCTGTGTGTGTGTGTGTGTGTGTGTGTGTGTGTGTGTGTGTGTGTGTGTGTGTGTGTGTGTGTGTGTGTGTTTGCATTCCTTTCATTGACAGAGATAAGAGTGGCCTCCAGACATTCCCAATCCCCCCTGCTTTGCTCTTCTTCATACCACCTTACAATCCATCTATCCTTTTATTTCTGCTCCACATTTGGCCTCTTTGTCCTCTCTCTCCCGCCCTCAATACTCACGGACCACAATGTTAACTTCACCAGTTTATTTCTTCTCTTTTGTTGTCAGCATCTTTGTTTCTTCATCAGTTAACACTACCTTACAGTCGCCTTGATCCTTTGCCTTGAATCAACATCATTTATCAAACCAGACCGATGTTTGCTGCACTAATTCAAACAGGAAAGTCATGCTGCCTGAAAAATGGCATTCCTCATGGGAGGGAGAGGAGTGTGTGTATGTGTGTGTGTATTTGTTATGTCATGATCTCATCAGCCTCCCAGTCTGACCTGTGGCATAAAAACAATGACAAACTCTCAGACAGGAAGTCTCACTTATCCACGATTGAAGCATCACACAGAGTATGATACATACACACCAAGCATGTTTCTCATGTGCACAAACTTGCGAATTGATCCATTCACACACACACACACACACCCACACGCACACACACTCCGGTGTGGAGCGTCCAGGTGCAGAGTCTGGCGCTGATAAAGTCCCAGCAGGTCAGAGTCCAGACAGACATGCTGGCTAACATGGGAAGTAACACGGCTGTACATGTAAACATTTACTCTTCTGACTGTGGAGGTGAGATTGATCGCTGCTCTCTGCGTTTCTTATCACACACAGTTAATTAGAGCTGGATGGGTCGAATGTGAAAGGTGACATTGCAGCTCAGGATGGGATAAATCAGTGAAATGGAGCCGAAATGCTTCACATCAGGAAGGTGAATTATTTCCCAGCCAATCCATTAAATTAAACAAGTCAGCTTTAAAAATGCAGGAAACATAAACTGGAAGTAAATGATGGGAGATTTTAATTAGATTGGATTGGAATCTAAATAAATTACAGTTTCTGTTCACCACAGCAACGACTCACCAACATGAAACAACATTTAAAGTGTGCACTATGCCACAACCCCAATTCCCAAAAAGTTATGACGCTGTGTAAAATGTAAATAAAAACAGAATGCAATGACTTGCAAACCTCATAAATCCAGATTTTATTCCCAATAAAACTTAATCAACATACTAGATGTTAAAACAGAGACAAACTGAGACATTTTACTATTTCATGGAAAATATTAGCTTATGGCAAATCTAATGGCAGCAACATGTCTATAAAAAGTAGTTCCAGGGTTATGTTTAGCATTGTGTAGCATCTCTGCTTCTTTAACATCTGTCTGTAAACATCTGGGAAGTGTGGAGGTCAGTTGCAGGAGTTTTAGGAGAGGAATGTTGACCCATTCTGGTCTAATGCAGGATTCTAGCTGCTCTACAGTCCTGAACCTTTGTTGCTAGATTTTTGCTTTCATGATGCTACAGATGCTGTATATTAGTGAAAGGTCTGGACTGCAGGCAGACCAGTTCAGCAGCCGGACTTTTCTCCTGTGAAGCCGTGCTGTTGTGATGGATGCAGGATGTGGTTTAGCACAACTGATAACAAGCTGGATGCTCCCTCTCCTCTTTAGTCTGAATGACACTGCATCCATGGTTTCTAAACAGAATTTTAAATTTTCATCCATCTGACCACATAACAGTTTTTCACTTTGCCTCAGAACTTTTAAAATTAGCTTTTGTCTCAAGAAGCCGAAAAAGAATTAAGTAGCTCTTTCTCAAGCACACACTCAAATACTGAAATTGAAATTTTTAACCATGTGAGTATTATTATAATGTTGGTAGGATATTACATTGTTTTTAAACATAGATACATATTTTTTTCTTAAACAATAAAGGTTATACAGTAATACCTGGTCAGTATCTTCATTTTTTTTTCTCATTTTTATGCTACATGTGTTGTATTCAGCAAGCTGGGATGTAGCCTGATCTTTGGTGATTGGTGTGGAGACTTCAGTGCGGTTCTATGATTTCATGGACAAGCATGAAGAGGCGTTTTGTATGTCCAATGAAATATACAAATATGGTTCTTTACCCAATAAAGGGTTATGGGAAAAAGAGGTCTAAAATCCAAGGTGGTGGTTTAGATGAATTTATTGGTTTTGGGTGACCTTTTAAAACAAACAAATAAGCCAAAAAAAACTTATTTGTATGAGACATATTGCAGAAGCCTTTATTTGTAGGTCCTCTTTCTCAGCTTCTGGGGGTCAATAGGTAAGATCTGCATCTGTGAGCATTCATTCATACCAAGGTTTTGTAACACTGCCCCATTAAGATATCACCTGACAGCACTGAGGTGTCCTGGGAGGAGACACCTGCCAGACTTGATCAGGTTAAGTAACAAGTTGAGTGGTGACTGTATGGGTTTAAAGGAATAGGGTAGCTGTTGTTGGGTAAAGTTTTATGAGCAGCATCATTTACTGTGAGGTGAACAAGGTGTGTGAGTGGTTGTGTTTTTCTTGTTCACGTCGCAGTTGTTTTCCACACAGACATGTCTGGGATGTTTGTAATAGAAGACTTTTCTTAGCACACCAAGCGCAGAATAATGAAAACCTTTTCTAACCATGAGCTTCTTTGCATGCATCAGTTTAACAAGGTTTAAGATGCTGCACACACACACAAAGCTCAGAGATTGAAAACAGAGCGGGACACATGTTCGTGCTTTATCCCACTGCGGTTTTTGTTGCTTTACTCTGAGCCAAGCTGCACCTGTGACTCTACGGCTGTTGGCTGATGAGCTAACTGATAAGCAAATCTTTTCTGTATCTTATCCATCCACACTCAGAAAGAGCAACTGGTGTTTCGCTTTGCCTCCAGGGCCTGTCACCCTTTCTCCTCCGCCTCCCCTGGGACCCCAGCTCACTCTGACCAACTGCAGGGCGTGAGACAGCCATCTAACTGACCTCTGTGTGAATGAATAAGAAAGCAAAGGGAAGCATAGTCAATAATGAGGGAGGCCTCTTTATTGTCAGGTGCTGATTATGTGCAAGTCATCATCTGAGTCCCGAGCCAACTCTTGTTCCACTTGCGTTAGCCTGGACTGAGTGATGAATCACAGATCAATAGGAACAGTTAGATAAATCCCTGCTCAGGATGCCACAGAATGCAGATTTTATTCCCTGATTCTCCTCCATGTGGAGGTAAATCTAAGGTTTTACAGGCTGAATTGGTCTTTTTTCCTCCCGTCTTTGCAGGAGTTGCATAAAAAAGAGGAAGCCGTTAAGCTGTAATTCTGATAAATAAATAATTAGTAAAGCGCTTTAATGAGAGCAGTAGGGGTGATGTAAAATTTATGGTGCTGGTAAAAACGTGTGAAATATAACCATGACGACATGTGAGCAGCCTGTTCATTTGGTTAAGTGAGTGTTTGACGATAAGTTAGTGCAGTTTGGGGGGTGGAGGTCAGATCTTGCCTGGCGCTGGTGCTGCCCGTTCCTTTACCCACTGTTTCTGTATGGGGATGATTAAGATGCCCCGTCCTCCTGCGCTCCATAAACTCATGAACTTTAGGGCCAATTAAAAAGATTAAAACTATAAAATCCACCTGCAGCCATCCGTCTTATGGTTTGAGCAGAAATCATGTTAACCATGGCTGCAAATGTCCTTATAAAGACATGACAATATTAACATCATGAATGCTGTGAGAGACGTTCAGGTGGTGCTGCTCCCTCTTCTTCAAGGAGAGTCTAACCCAAGCATGTAAATGCAATTATCCAAATGACTGAGGTAACCTTTAACATTAGAATAATCATGTTCTGGGTGTCCCATTTGTACAATTTGCAGCTGGTAATTACATATTTAGATCCTGCTGGCGCCCCGGTGCAGAAAGCTGCAGAGCATCTGTGTTGCAGAGGGAAATATGAAATGCTAACAGCTTCATCCAGGTCCAAATATAAACACACACCAATCCTTTCTCCGGTGGGGATGCTCCAAAGACAATAATTTCCATCTTTTATTCATGCTGTTTACTGTAACCCTTTAATCTGGGTGGGAGCCCAGGGGGCCTCTAATCCAGGAGTGCCAGCCGCCTGCTGTTTGCTGTATACCACTCTGAGTACATGAGCTTCTATTGTGGTCCCAATCAATCACACACTCATTACACCAGCTCTAAAAATGCCAACAGTCATGCCCACAGCCACAGTCTGCATGTCTTCCAGATCACGTTCCTGACAGACCCACCAGAATCTGGGCAGGATTATTAGTTTTCCAGCCTGGCTATCTGCCGCGTCTCATGTCCTGCACCTTTCAGTGCCATGTTGTTGTGTTGCACGGTTGCTGTCTGATGCTGTCACATAGCAGCACTTTCAAGTTGGAAGAGCCCTCTGGGAACGCCAGTAGCTGTTTCAACCATTCCTGATTATTCATCCTCATCTGCCTGCCAACACACTGCTGCATAAAAGGAAGAATGCACAGTGGAATCATGGGATATTGTTAGATTTGCATGACTGGCATTTTTATTCAGAAAAGGTGGAAGCAACACAAAGCAGTTTCTACAGCTGTGATTTAAAAAGGAAGAAAACATAAAAACACTAAAACTTACTTATCTCCACCAAGGCGGAGGTTGTGATTTCAGTGGCTTTGGTCTGTCTGTCTGTCTGTTAGCAACATAACTCAAAAAGTAATGGCTGGATTTAGATGAAATTATCAGGAAATCTCTGAAGTGGAATAAGGAGCAACTGATTAGATTTAGGGGGTTATCTGGATCACGGCCTGGATCCAGTAATTTTTTTAAAGGATTCTTCAAGGCACAGGGCAGGTGCAGTCAGGCACAAACATCCGGGAACATCTGTGAACTCTGTCACATCCGGATCTTTCGCCGGTGGAAACAAAATGTTGCTAAAGCGAAACACCATTGGATTTTCAGGGCCAATCCTCATAGATTTTTCTTTGATTTTCATAGAATTTCCTTTAAATATGCTGAAAAGTTGTGTTGTACCACAAAATGTCTGGTTACAGTAACAATAACAAACATCTGTTGGTGGTTTTTGTGAAGTTCTCAATGTTTCCTGTTCACAGTGTGACGGCGGATAGACATGAGGGCACTGGCATGATGGAGGCTGTGGTCACATGACCAACGGGTTGCGACGCAGGTTCCTTGTTCTCTAGGGATAACTTTGCCATTAGAGCCTCCAACTCAAAAACTAATACAATCATTGGCACAAGAAAAATTACAATGATTTGGTGGAGGTCTGCCTTCTCTGAGTACTTTTGGTTTCTTCTGTTTTTGCTGCAGTTTACAAAAACAGAAAGAATGTTTCTTGAAGCACATCAGGCCTGTTAACCCTTTCAGTTACAGCCAACGCAAGTGGCTGGTGGATAAAAGGGGGGAAGTGACAGGAAGAGGACCACAAAAGACCAAATCATAGAACAGTTTGAGCCACCTTTACCCCTCAGTTGTCTTAGTGATGACCTCTAACCCCTCTTTGTGTTTGACAGCATGATGGCTACACAGTCGTGTCTGACCATGTTCTGTGTATACAATTAGTTTGCTGCCTCTTGGCTGGTTTCTGGAACCAGATCAGGACAGATTAGTAAAATTTTATATGAAAATGTGAGTTCAGACTGTGCAATTTGAGTTCTAGAGAACCTAGTTAACACAAGTTTGTGTAATGTCCTTTCATTTTTAGAATATAAAAGTCAAAGTCCTGCACAGTTACTGATAAATAAATCTCTATCAGACGCTAACATACTTTACAATTGTTTCTATATTTTTTTGTCCAATAAAGACCTGTTGTTGGATTATATTTTGTCTTTTTTAAAAAAAACTGCTATGCGTGCGTCATAAAATTATGGAAATTGTATTATATATTCAATTTCACAACTTTTTCACACATTAATGTGAAACTTTTTTTTTTCCTTTTTGAACAAAGTTACGTCTGACTTATTTTCGCAGCTTTGTAAACCCATCTTCTTCTGAGTCCTGGTCACCTGTCCCCCTCCTTGGCTTCTCCAGTCTCCTCACTGATTGGTCAACTTTAAAGCTCCCCTTCACAAAGAAACACACAAAGCTTAAGAGGATTACTGAAACACTTCTGTCCTACACTGTCCTGTAATCACAGGTACTTGTAGCTAACAATGACCTACAGGCTTAATTAAAAACCAGGTTTTTGTTCAATACTGGTTTCAAAAGAGTCCACCAGGAGCTTCAGCTTCACTGTCAGAGCATCTTCACAGTTCTCCAACATATTTCTTCAAACAAATAACTTCTGTTAGTGGAGCATGAATTATGTCTCTTTCTCCTGTAAAGCCCTTTGATGATTCACATTATTATCATTCAAAGAGCAACTCCATCACTTTTAGACTCCCTAAAGTCTTTAAACAGGTGTTGGGAAGTGCTGCTGTATATGATCTGAGCTGAAGACTGAACATCAGAAAGTAAAAAAGATGGATGTGAGTTTATCATATCCCTGCAGCCTCCATCCATACATGAATAAATGAATAAAGATGTTATTTTTTCCATAGAGGTATGTGTATTCATGAAAAGAAAGTCCCCTTTCTTTCACTGTAAGGATGTCAGGTCACAATGAAAGTAATCTGGTTCTTATCACCTCTGTCATTTCTCCTTCATAGCAGAACAAGAACACCTGGCTGGTTGCTAAAATTTTGACAATTTAATATCACAGTAATTAAAGGCATTGTTTTGATTCAAGTTTTTAGTTCCCTTCACTGTTGGAGGATCTCACTGACTCCACTAGCATACAAGATCCTTCCAGTACCAGCAAAACCATCACTCACAAAAAGTTGGGGATATTTTTGTCCGTGTAAACTTAAAATGCACTATAACTTTTACAGGTGAACTTAATTAGACCTTCTTTAAACTTTTAAATGCACACAGACGTGTGGTAAATGTTTAAGTGCTAAATGCACAACATGCTGTTCTCTAACAACGTGATTAACCACGAAAAACAGTGTCTGAATCATGTACTGACTATTAATTGCTCTGATTCAAAGAGTTTGTATATAAATAGTCTTCATCATCATGCTGTTCATATCTTAACATCATCAGACCAAGATGGGACCTAACACAATGAGTTATTGAGACATTTCTGTGTTGTGATATACCCACCACTGTTCTTAGCTTTAGTTTAAATTGTTTGAGAAGAAGGAATTATCATTGCATGAGTTCACCTAAGAGTCCTACATATGAGCATATGTGTAAGAATTTATTTAGTCTACTAGGTTCATATAAATAGATATAATGTGCAGCTGGTGGATGGATGGGTGGGTGGGAGCCCAGGGGGCATCTAATCCAGGAGAGCCAGCCACCTGCTGTGTGTTGTACAACAATCTGAGTATATGAAACACATGAAGAAAACACAACTTTTATTCAACAATACCTGTGTAAACATGGATTAAACAGTGGCCAAATAACCAATCTGATGTTTAGGTTTAAAAATAGTGCAAACCACAGAGAAAGGAACTCTTATCAAAGCCAGTGATTTATAGGGTCTTATTCTATAGAGAATACATGAAGTTTTGACCTGATTTCACATCTCCAGCTGGATAATGTATCTCTTAGGGGTTCCTGTTAGACAGCAAGAAAAAAGAGGATCACTCTGTCTCTTCTCTCAAAGAGTCCCGAGTGCTGTTTGGTCCTAAAGTACCAGCCAGAAACCAGTCCAGAACTGGTCTAAACACACTGCAGAGGCAATCCAAAGAGCAGATGACTCAGTTCAATATTAAAAAAAGAAAGATGTGAACAGCACCATTACACTACAGTGTGGAGTTACAGCTCTGATTCAGGGCTCTGATCCTCCCAGGAGCCCCTGTCAAGCTGACCTTTCAACAGACAGAGGACAGAAGACAGAGATTATTATGTTCTATGCTGCATTTTCTACCAGCAGTTAGCTCATTGTGTCTGACTCCTAACAAGGAAGAAAACCGTAGGAGAATTCTCCACTGCTGCTTTTTTCTTGCCTTCAGGAGCTTTCCTGATTGACACCATTGTCTCAGCGAAAGCCAGCTGAAGCTGTTTTATCATTTCAGTTTAGCTGTTTCACCCCTGTTGTTGTGTTAAACTGCAGCTGGAAGTGTGGGGGCGCTGCCAGGGGAAATCATCTGAATCCCAATATTCCAATCATTCTGCAGGAGACTTGTGAATGGCTGAGGTACCAAGGGTGCAGACAATGTCAACGAAGTTGTACTGGCAGCATCCTGCAAGATTGCCAAGTCTTAGCCCCTTATCTAATGGGTTTCCACACAATAACAATGAGGAGACAGAGAGGACCACAAAGACAAAATCCTTCCTGAATCTCAATGAGGACAGATGCATTTTTACATGTGCAGCTGCTTTGCATGATGAGCTCTCATGCACTTCCAGTCACTGTTAATCTAGAAAGACATTGGCGAGAGGTGTTCTTGTTACAGGACATATTTTCTGTATGATGAAAGGAGCAGGAAGGAAAACTTGTCCCAAAGAAGTCTCTACTGCAATCTGAGTCCAAACCACCACACCCAGCAAACAATCACAACACTCGCGGTGGTTTTCAAGCTCTGGATGACGTGTTGGAGCAGAAACCATCAATCATCCATTTCAGCGAGAAACATGTTCAACTGGATGATGTCTTTTTTCTATCTTACTCTGAAACATGAGCACAGTTTGACATTTGAAACAGCTTGTGTTGAAAACTCAAGCAGGAACTTTAGCAGGTATGACGTATGACACCAAAACACATGCTGTATATTTAGTTTATGAAGAGTACTAATATAGACAAGCAGGTGTTGTGGACTGCACAGCATAGGCTACATTACATGACCAAAATATGGAGCAATGGTATCAAATAAAGTGGGTTAGTGGGTCGGAGGCATGAGCTAACAAGAAACACACTTTTTACATATGCTGCAGATGCTCATATAGATTTATTTATCATGTGCAGGTTTCTAATGTTGAGTCAGCGTTCAACATCCGAGAAGTAATAAAACATTTACAGGATATGGTGTGATGGGTCAAAATTCCTAACTTCAAGAAGGTGTGGGCGGCTGTAGCTCAGGAGGAAGAGCAGTCGTCTTTTGACCGGAAAGTAGGCAGATCGATTCCAGGCTTCCACTGACTACATGCCGAAGTGTCCTTGGGCAAGACACTTAACCCCACGTTGCCTCCCGATGTGCCTATCGAGGTGTGAATGTGTGTGTGTGAATGGGTGAATGTGATAAGTAGTGTAAAGCGCTTTGAGTGGTCAAACTGACTGGAAAAGCTCTATATAAGTACAAGTCCATCCAAGTCCAAGTCCAAGACCAGTCTGGCACACGGTTAGCTGGAGCTTGTTTGACCTCAGACAGACAGATATAAGCAGAAGTAAATGTCACCTATTGTTTCTTTGACTGAGTAAAAAAAAGTGTGAGGACCAACCATTTAATGCTAAGGGTGAGCAATACCACAAATTTCATATTGATTCGATATCAAGTAAATCCAGGGCAAGTATCGCAGATACTGATGTTAATACCAATATCTTTTACTTAAAATTTCACAAACATTTAATTGCTTTGTTTTGGATGTTTACATGGAGGTACCTCCTTATGATTGGTCAACTTGGGATCATGTGTTGCCAGATATCTGGATCTTCTGGCTGAATTTGTGCAGTAACCACCGTTTTTAAAAACAATAACCAATGGATCAAGTTGATGAGAGGCTGATCGAATTATTTCTTTGTTTTCTACCACAAGCTAATAAAGACACTGAACCACACTGGACACCATTGTTGTTTTAAAACAGAAAATACCTACCAACCTGAAGTGAACATCAAAAGAACTCCGACCTGGTGAGTTTACCAGCAGATACACCCCCCCTGCTGCCACCTTGAAGTGCAAGAGCAAACTCACCAGTGTCAGCTACACTGTAGCGTACCACACGCAGACACCGCACGAGTATAAATCCGCCTTTTGCGTATAAACCCACTGGACAACTCTGTGTCAGGAAGTGCAGTGACTGTGTCGGCATGCAGAGTATGAGGAATGAAGAGTGATCAGAGATGAGTGTGATGTGACCACGCCTCTATGGAGGCATCCTAGAGACCTGGGCGATCAGCAGCAATCCAGGAACACAAACCCAAGCCCCCTTACCATGATGACCTCGGACCCACCCTGAAGGTGGCAGAGGAATGCCCCAGCCAGAGCCCCCCACGGCCACGGGGCACAGGCCCCTGCGAGCTAAGATCGATAGCCGCCGACCCCACCAGACATTGTCCATCCAAGGCAGCCAGAGTGAAAGGCCTAGCCCCCAGGAGCCCGAAAGTGACCACCAATGCAGAGGGGCCACGCAAAGGAGGACCTGGCCCCCCCAGATGACCATCAGCACCCACCCCAAAGTTCCAGCTGCACACCCCAGGAACAGCGCACCATTGAACACTCCCCCCTTCTTCCCTTTACCCACCCTTACCCCCGACGTGCTCTCTCCACTCACCCACAAACGAGCCCCAAATCCAGCCCTTACCACCAAACCCGGCTAACACAGTACTTGCAAGGTGGACATGGAAGCAGCTGATGATCCACATCTTATTTCTGACAATCGAGGTCAAAATACGGTGTGAAACACCTTTTCCTTCTCTTTTGTCCTTCTTACTTGCTAGTTTATATTCCCTTGCAGTTTCTCCATCTCTATGTATCAAGTTGTGGTGATACTCAGTGTTTGTGTTTTTGCAGCAAACTGCCTCATCTCTTAAAAATGGAAAGGTGATGCATCTGAAGGGATAAAACATTTATCGGAGGACGATTTTTCATTACAGCAACAGAAGAACTTACATCAATATTTCAATGGGCCTGCCGCCCACAGTATGTTAGTGTGTGCTTGTGTGTTCCTGCATATTTTATAATGACAAAATGCCTCGCGGGAAAAGACCAAATCCTTGGGTTTTAAGGTTTAAGTTTAAAATTTACATCTAGATTCAAAACTTAAGGCTATTAAAATAAGTTTTTTCACTTCCATCAGTGATCACAAAATTGTAGTTTCTTCTTCTTCGGCAGATTCTCCTGCAGATGTTCTGCAGTCTCACCTCATCCTCTACTCTCACACGATGCAGCTCTGCCTTTATTTTGCTTCTCCATGGCTGTTGTGAGCCTCCCTCCTCTGAGCATTTTTTTCAGCTGTCACACTTTCAGAGTTCACTGCGCTGGTTTTAGTACCCAACATCAAATATTTATTGAGACAGGAGAGGCAGGTTTACCATGTGATTTCTTTCCAGATTCTTCTTTAATCTCCTTACTCTTCTCCTCCTTGTCATCTCCTGCTGTCCACCATCAGATTTACATCTGATGGATGCTCCTGAGGACAGAGATGAAAGATAGAAAGAAAAATATCAGTGAAATATTCCAACGGTATTACAGCACTGCATTATGAGTTACAGCTCCACAGTCATGTTTTTTACTGGGGTTGTTACTGTAGTATGAACAACTTTATTGTTGTTTCTGATTGCTCCTAATCACTGACACATGCAGGAATCATAACCTGATTTGATAGTCAGAAAACCTCCAGTAGATGAATTTAAAATATGCTGTCATGTTCAAAGCTGTCAGTCTACAGCAGCTGCAGCAGAAACCATGAAGATGTCTGACATTTTCACAGTGTTCACCAGTCACTAAACAGGCCGTCATCTTCTCTTTGGTTTAGTGGGAACACTGCTAAAAATCTTACAACTGAAATAGAAAAACTGTGATTTTAAATCCACATGAGCTCAGATGGGCTTCTTAAGAAATTAAACCATAAACATAAAATAGATGTCATAATTGCATATCAGGGTTATATTATTGACTTAATAATACGTATGCATGCAAAGCACTGCAAAATATCTTGTAATCTCTAGAGGATTTTTCAGACTCAGCAAAAAATTGGAACTAAGCACTAAAACCTGCAGTTTGAACGTAGCCAACGCCCGTGTCCAGACATTTCTTGGTGGCATGTTTTGAACAGGTTTCTCCACCATTACTGCCACACTGAACCCTACTGCATATTTAAAAAAAAATTAATTTACATGCATTAGAATAAGCTATATGTTTTTTCACATAATCGACTTAGTGTAAGTTATATACAGGTTATTCCATTCATAAAGATTATGCAGTAACTATATCATTGTACTTTGTGACTGTGTGGTGTTCATAGTGATGTTGGAAAAAAATTAGATTTTATGGTTTTACAATAGATAAACTCAGCCCTTTAACACCTGACCTAAGAAATAATAATCATATTAAACAAAAAAAACCTTATGGTTATCAATGTGCTGAACATATAGTATAGAAAACACAAAGACATTCCAAACACAGCCAGAAAACTAAAGTATAACTAAAAGACACTCAAAGAAATTAAGACCGTGATACACAAAAGACTAAAGTACACTAAAAGAAATCATTTTAAAGAAATTAAAATATACTGAAATCTAAAATACACTTAAACATAAAAAACAACTAAAAATACATATGAACAAATTGTGTTTATTATGTTATCAAAATTATTAAAAAATGTATCTACCACGAGAAGACAAGTATCAGATCGTATACAACAGGGTTTTGAGCAAAGTTTTCACCATAAAATCATGCAATAGGTCTCAGAAACATCATGTATAAAATATTATTCATGTTATTGAAGGATATAATGCTGTGCTCTATTTCTGATAGTGTCAGAAGTCACATTTGGAGATGAGACTAACATCTGGTGTTTTTAATTGGTGCGATGACATCCAATCTCAGTGGTTTGGTGTGTGTACTATAATTTAAAAAACACGCACACATACACAAATCTAAAGTCTAATTTAAACAAATCTAAGAGCGTGTGCTCTGTATGATATGTTAAGATTTCTGATGTTGACACTCATCAGGATGGAGAGAGCTAGGTTTTCGCTGTAATTCACTGAAAGCTGGCTCTAAGCAGACACGCCCAACGGTCTTTTTGAAATTCTAGGCTTTACTCTGGTACAAGCAGACATAAATGCGGCCTGTGGGAAAAGCAGAAGAGGAGGCATCTTCATGGACATAAACAACTGTTAGTACCTTCAACATACAGTAAAACAAACTATCTGTAACTCCAAAGTGGAGATTCTTGCCATAACTATTCATTCATTCAACCTACCAAGAGAATTGGGGAATTATTTACTGTTTGTAGTTTATGCACCTCCCAGTGGCAAACCCTTTCAGACAGCTACCATCATAGCAGACTGTGTTCATGAACTGCAATAGTTATTATTGATCTAAATCAGTGTCACCTTGAGAGTGTGTTACCTGGCTTTTTACAGCATGTGAAAGAATATAAACAAAAGGAAAATATTCTAGACAAGTGCTTTGTGGATGTGAAGGATGCATCTGTGTCCAAATGCAGACCTCCTGTGCTGAACTCAGATCACAGTGTTGTACATATGAGTTGTCCCAGTATACAAAACTCAATTAAAGAGGGAAAAGAAAATATTTAGGACAAAAAACTAAAAGCATGTTTTGACTTGACTGATATTTCATGAAAGTCACTACTTTCTAGTCACCACTGTTCTAAGTAGCTGCATTCATTTCTGTGTGCAGATTATCATTGCAAGAAAAAAGGAGACAGAGATATAGCCAAATAACAAATCCTATGTGACTAAAGATATTAAAAAAGTAATAAGGAGTTTCGCCTTAAATATAAAAACATAGAAACACTAATAGACCAAAAAACAGCTGAAAACTGAAGTGAGGCAAAAAAAATCAAAACATATAGAAAAACTAGAGGAAGCCCTTAATACATGCAATCCAAAAATGTTTTTTGACACGTATTTCATGACAAGAATTTCAAATACAGCAAAACCCATAATGATCGACACTAAAATTCAGTTTTCCAAAGACTTAAACATTTTCTTTGCTAAATTTAAACATTCTTATAACCCTGACAAGTGCAACGAGAGTCTGTAAAATATAAAACCTAATGTTCATCAATGAGGATGATGTCAGGAAATCCTTCAAACATACAAATTCTAAAAAAGCTGCTGGACCTGATGGTTGCAGCAATTTTCTTCCTGAAAGCAAAATCTGAAAAATTTTGCATCTAAATTGGCTCCAGTGTGACAACCAATATTATAATCCTCAGCAGCTCAGTAGACTGTAGTTTAGAAAACTTCAGATATAAAACCATCACCAAAACTCCAGAGTCCATTTTACTGACGTGATATAAAACAAATTTCAGGCATTTCTGACAATAATACGATCAATACAATCATAATGTATCGTATCGCATCGTAAGACAACCACATAACAAATAAACATTAATGAAAAGAAAAACAAAGCAATTAAGTTAAAACATGCATGCAGAAGTCCACATATGCATGTATCAAAGCACATGGTACACATAAGCAGTGGTTTGGATGTAGTGGAATTGGTATGGAGGTGTTGAATAGCAGAAACCAGTGTTAGCCTCCACAGCAGTTGTTGACCAATAAAAATCTCTGTAAGAAGACAAAGACACATACATGACTGTGAGGTACCTGAGTTCAGGGTAACAGCTTAGGCATCTAAGACCCCTTTCACATTAGCTGACTATGATGTTCATGAGTCCACCATCAGGAAAGCACTGCTTAATAGGGACGGTTGAACTGAGGAGAAAGGCAGCATCATACAACAGAGGGAGGTCATCTGTGGAGCATGGTGGTAGTATGATCATGGTTTGAGCCTGTGCTATTATATCTGGGTCAAGATTGAACGGAAAACATAAATTCGTGTGTCAGTAGCTGCATTTACATGGAGCAATTTTGATCCGATTGAACATCCAAAAGGAATAAAAATGTCACGTAAACAATTCAGCTTATCCAATCGGAAAGATTTTTCTTTGATCAAGAAGGGTGGTTTAAAGGATGGTCAGGGGGAGGTGGTGAGTGTGATGGAGGCTGTCAGTGCCTGAAGAGGAAGGAGGAAGACAAGCTACATCTTCCATTTATTTCCTCCTCTTTCAGCTTCCAGTCAGAGGCATCAGTGTGTCATATTAACGTTGCCCCGCTGACACACATCTGATGTGTTAACTGTATGTGAGGTGAGAGCCACATATGACACACACACATATGCTGCTACAGCTTCACAGCCGGCTGCTCCACCGGCATATGGACACAGAGGGATGTGGGAGCTGAAGTGTGGAGATGTGAAACGTGAGCAGCGTGAGTGGGAGTGACAGAACTGAAAATGACGAGCTGTGGGGGTTAAACACACCGAGGAGAGCAGAGATGATGGGAGGACATATGAATATTTGAACTTGTTGAGACGGGGTGTGTGTGTGTGTGTGTGTGTGTGTGTGTGTGTGTGTGTGTGTGTGTGTGTGTGTGTGTGTGTGTGTGTGTGTGTGTGTGTGTGTGTCTGTGTGTCTGTGTGCTGTTTCAGAAGTCCTTGTGATGAGTGGAGCTGTGAAAATATTTACCTTCAACATAGCAGTATGGGACATGTTCCTCTTCCTCAGTCATTGCTTCTATCAGATTAAGTGGGTCAGCATTACACATCCGAGCAGCACGCTGGAGAGGAGGAAGAGGTGGGCTTAACTTGGGAGACAGACAGAGAGACTAAATTAAAGAGACACTTTGTAGGAATCCAAGACGAAGCAGAGGTGCTAGAGAGGGGAAATGAAGAGGTGCATGAAGCAAAGTCAATGATTTATTTATCTTGATGTTTCTGTGGGCCTCATGCAGACCTGTTCTGTCCGCTGCAGGTCCTGAGAGGCTCTGCATGATGGAGAGCCAGCCATTAGCATACCTAAAGCTCTGCTTCCCCACACTCCTCCAACTCCCCCCTCATTTAGATCCTCAGGTTTGAGCAGCTCTGTCTCAAAGTGTGTGAAACGATGAGGAGATTAAGAAGGAGAGCTGGGGGAGAGGAAGACTGAGAGTGAGAGAGATAGATTAAGAGTTTAAGAGAAAGATTAGCTCGGCTGTGTGTTAGCACGGCATGCCACTTGATTTAACCCAGATCCAGTATTTGTGAACACAGCAGCAGTCTTTTCTGAAAGCAACCTCAGAATCAAACCAGGCCAATAACATCTACAAATCTGAGCAGACGATTCACCGATTGAGCTATGAGAAACAATCTAAAGACAATTACTCATATTTTGAACAGAAGAAGAAATATGTCAGACTCCACATCAAGCTTATGATGATGGAAATATCCTGAGAACTGTTGGTGTTTCAGAAGTCTCAGCCACGGTATTGAGGACAGGATCTCTAAAGAAAATACATGAACTACAGATTTAGGGCCTAGAAAAAATTCTCATTTTACTTACTTACATCAAGGTATTTCTTATCAACCCTCACCTACTCTAAATACAAACATAAAAAACAAAAAACAAAAAAAAAACACATCAAAAATAAATAAGAAAGAAAATGAGAAATATTTGCAATAAAGCTTTATATCTGGGGCAGCCATGTCTCTGTGATGCTGCTGCTGTGTAGCTTCTGTGACAGTCTGAACATTCAGCTGAGCTTCTCTGTTTGCCACCAATTCCCTTACCTCCTCTACTTTCTGTTTAAGCATCTGCCAAAACAAATCAGCCACGTCTCAGACTCCGTTAACCTTCCTGAGGAGCCTTCATGTTACGCAATCCAAACCCACCTCAGCTCCCGACAAGACTGCTACCAGAAGAAAATGCTGGGACTGTTCTTGGTGTGTTTTAACAGCAAAGCAGAGGAGTCTTTTTGCTTTGCAGCATTTGGCAGCAGGATGCCGTCACAAGAACCTTGCTGAGCTCCTCCTCAACATCAAACGGTTGGCAGAGGGTTTGCCACCCAGCTGGTGCAGATGGTCGCACTCAAGTGGGACGTTGTAAGGAGGAGCAGGTCGAGCATTTGCAGTCTGAGCAGGGTGGCTGCAGACACACACACACACACATACACATACACACACAAATACATGCAGCTCTTACAGACGGTGAATGTGTGCATGCTTCAAGGAGGAAAAAGGAGGAAGCCATGCTGGACAACTTACTTTACCCTCTGGACATATTCACATATTTACAGGCATGCACACACATACAGAACCTCCCACAGCTCAGTCTGACAGCTCAGCATGTCAGGAGCTGAAACAGCATCACACTGGCTCATATTTCTGGTGGAGTTGGGAGGCTGAGGATTCTCTCTGTGGGGAGGAAAGTGGGGGCTAATGGGTTCATCAACCCGAGTTATCAGAGCAGGCTGTTACTGCCACCCAGTGGGCTGATCTGTTAAGAACTGACCTTGCTAAGAAAGATGAGTGGATTTAAATCTATTGTGTTGGACAAATGAGCAGTTTATTTTTATTTCCTAGAAGAAACATTTGTCTATTTGAGCAGAGAGAATCAGCGAAGAGAAAAAGAGAATTAGATGAGTTAGATGATGATGAACTTATTTGTTTTATTCTGAAGATGGAGATGCAGTTTGTTCTCAGACAGAGGGTGGACAGAGTCCGTTAAGGTCACAATGTCCAACATCCACACACTTCATCACATTTTCACTTATTATTACAAAACCAGTTCCAAAAAGACTGGATTGCTTTGAAGTTTCATTATGTTTTATTTACAAAAAACTCGGGGGCCTCGTGTCAGAATGTTCCGTACATAATTTTCTACGCACACGTTGGACGTACAACAAACAACTTTGCGTGGATCTGTGTGGACCACCATGAAAATTTTCCACCTGCCACGAGAATGTGCGTACACAAACTTTTGGAATTTGAAAGCAACGAACTACAGTGAGATTCTCCTTTATACACTTAAATATTTCACCATAAACTGTCTGAAGTTAAAATGGAGTTGCAAAAAAGTGACATGCGTTGAGCTTTCAAGATGAACACCCATTTAATAAAACTAAACCACATTTAATCTCATTTCCTCCATATATTGTGCCTTAATAAAATCCCACATCCTAACTGCTCAGTTTTTCTCTGTTTATGTCATGTTACACATCAATGAGCACACACATTTACGCACATGACATGAAATGCTTTGATTCTCACTGAGAAAGCTACACAGTGTCACACGATTTATTAAGAACAAAATAGTTTATATAGGTTCCTAAATGTAGAATATTTCAGCGTCAGTCGCCTCATCCTAACTCCCCCAACATCTCTCTGGGATCAAAGCTTAGTGTTGGTCAGTACGCGGTCAGACTGGTGTTCCTCAGCATCTGAGCTGAGATCAGAGATGCCTCAGATCTGTGCTCCTCCCGTTACGCAGCTGCAGTGGAGATTACTGGCCTCGTCCGTGTCCACCTCCTCGCTCATGGCGGTGGATGGTGTGTCTGTGACACTGCTCTCAGTTTACACTTTTTCTTAAATGTGCTGGCAGAAAGTCAGAAAGAGTAATTGATGATGGAGGCTCCGTCATCTCTCTGAACCTCGTCCTGAGGCTGCAATACTTCACTGATGTGCAGCATTCCTCTTTTTTTTTTCTTTTTTTTTTAATTTGACTTTGATGTTGGGTCTTTTTCTTTTTACTTCATCTGGATACACAGGAGTCTGTGTATTTGTCTGAATAAATTATAAACACTGGATCCTCACAGCTCCTTAGAGACTGCAGCCTTATCAATGAAAAAATATCTCTTTAAGTTTAAACATAAGTTGGTAGTTCCTTTCACAATACATCACAAAGAATGCAATTAAAGTATGTCAGCAGAGGATTAAAGACATCCTAACTCAAGTTACCTTCTGAATAATGGTTCCACCTTATTCCACCTTATACACCATTTTACTTTTCCTCGAACTTTGATTATTCAGTTTCATATTAGTCCTCTCTTTTACATTTCTGGTGTGTTTCTCATTGTAATCTGCGCTGAAAGCATCTATTTATTGTTATTTGCCTATTTATTGATAGGAGGAGACGATGTGGCCTTGAAGTTTCCGCAGTTCAATTGTGATGTATCAAGAAAAGATGCGCAGAAGCAAGCGTTCACAGAGATTCATGCATATGAATATCTTTGGGCATTCAAAACTAGGCAATCCTTCATACATGAAGCCCATGGGGCCACTTATAGTTTGTTAAAGATAGGTAGGCGGAGTGTTCCAGCTTGTGTTCAGTATCTCAGTAGTGTTTAAATTTGTTCAGATTTACTTAAATACAGTAGTTATGCAACTAGAGTACAGAAATCTATGTTTTTCTGTTTTAGTGCTGTTTTTTTTTTCTTTTTTCTTTTCTTTTTTTTAACTGATGGGGAACCATTGTTCAGAAGGTAATTACAGTTCAACTGTGTTTATTATTGCACTGTCGTTTTCACAGCTTGATAGACTGGGAAAATCACACGATGATCTTATATGCTGTGTCCCAATTCAGGGTCTACACACATCGAAGTGCAGGTTTGTAGGACACTAGCCTACGTAGTCTGTGCATTCTGAAGTGTGTAGACCCTGACTTGAGACACAGGTATAGCGTGTCATAGACCAAACTGGATTTAAGCTGGATTTATAGTCGCACAGCATCTGTACTCCCTTGTGATTGGTCAGTCTGTGATTACGTGTTTCCGGATTTATGGAGCTTCTTGTGGAATTTGTGCAGTAACTGCGAAAGAGAACATGATGCAGTAACCCTATGCTCGGTGCGAGAGCACATTTCACCAGCGTTAGCTGGACCACCCCATCCGTTACACACAAAGAACTAACTATTGATGTTAAACACCAAATTTATTTATTCCATTCCATATTCAACACCACAACGTCCCTCACTTCCGTCATCTTCATCTCTACAGCAACCAGATTTTCACCACCTTCACAATGACATACACATGTGACAACTACGCAATAAATACTTTAGTATGTGATAACTAGTAACAGTTACTGTATTTCAAACTTAACAAACTCACTCTCTTCTTTAAAAAAAACCACATTGTATCTTTAAGAATAAATTCTCAGCTCTAACCACCAAGACAAAGTGAGCAAAAAGAAACACGTTCCCCTGAATAAGAACTGTACTTAACACTTTAATCAAGTTTCTATTGTCCTTCACTTAATGTCTTAAATAAATTGTATGTAGATGCCCCCTTGCCCCCCACTCTGCAAGCTGTTCTTTGGTATTGTGCCACAACACTTGCTCAGCTTTCTGTATCGGAATAAGTCTTTGATGCCACTAATCTCTAGATGGAGTGTTTTTTCAGTGACTGACTTTAGTGCATCAGCAAGTTCAGGACCACCTTCCTGTGTTTCAGTTTGCACACTGTTCTATTTGTTTCATGGATTTTGTAGCACAGTTACATTTTTAATGCTTGAGGCCAAAGTGCTTGCATCAACCAAGACATCTGGTCAGCTCTGCCTTGCGACCCATGGAACCACGGAACTGGGTAAATCCTTTTCCTCTGCAGAGGTGAGTCTTGCCGTACAGCCCGCAAAGGATCCATGTGTATGGCCTGCAGATGCTGGATGTAGTTTTCCTGGTGTATCTGAACTTTTCTGTGAAGAGACACAAACTCTATTCCCACATAACAGAAGTTTTCATGCTTCACGCATCCAGCTTAAAAAGCAGATCTCAGTTCAGGTATTACAGTTGTGGAGAAACTTTGTGTGCCACGCCACCCATAAGAAGTCATCCACATGGCAGGCAAGAACCCTAGTAACAGTGTTTCTCTAGAAAACAGCAGGATCAATCTTTTTCCTCCAACTACCTGCACAATGTCCATCACGTTGTTGTTTGTGAAGGATAATAATTTTTTAAAATGTTTGAACCTAAGGCTGAACTGTCCTTCATTGAAAATCATTGAAAATGTTCTTTTTAATCTCACATTAATCTCAACATAGATTAATACATTAATTTATATAAAGTTTTTATGTTGAAGGACAAGCCTTCAACTTGTAATTTTTATAGTAGTTTACCAGATAGTGTCACTTTTTCATCTTTCACCCCATGCAGCAAATATCAGTTTTTTACCGTTTTCTGCAAAGATGCCACACTACTGAAATGATAAGTGTGTGTCACAAATGGTGTTGGATAATGGCGTGTTTTTATGAAAAAAATACAAAGGTTTGTGCATATGTGTGTGTACACGTGCACGTATTTCTTTCAAGTCCAAATTTACTGACAGTTCGACTGATGACTGATAACTACTAACATGCCTTGTGGTTGAGAGTGTGGGTGAGACTTAGAGGTGTGTGTGTGTGTGTGTGTGTGTGTGTGTGTGTGTGTGTGTAGTTATGCATGAGTGTTTATCTGCCAGGGTAGCCGGGATATAGGTGTGTATGTGGGGAGGGATCACATGCACTTTTGGAGGAGGCCAGGGTGGGCCCAGGGGTGGTGGGTCGTGGTAGATGGTGGGTGGTGCCTTCTGTGGTTGGTGGTGGCTCATTGGCTGCCTTCGCTGTGCGTCCTAGTTGTGGCGGACGGCTGCTCCTGGTCTGTCCTGCCCTGGGGGCCTTCCAGGGAACAGGGGTGCCTACTGCCACCAGCAGCTCATCCTCTGAGCTCATCCACTGAGCTTCAGATATGTCTTCAAATATCTGAAGCTGTTAGGGCCCTGGGCTCTGGCTGCCTTGGGTGGCCGGTGCCTGGCGGGGTCGGCAGTTGCCGATCTTAGTCAGCCAGGGCCAGTGCCCCATGACCACAGGGTTTTCTGCCTTGGGCCTTCGTCTGCCGCCCTCTGGGTGGGTCCAGGGTGGTCTTCATGGTGGGGTGGCTTGGGTTCGTGCTCCAGGATTGCTGCTGATCGCCCGTGTCTCTGAGCCACTCTAATCTGCCTCTAGCCTCTGTAAAGGCATGGTCACATTTACACGATCACACTTATCTCTGAACACTCCTCATTCCTCATACTCTGCATGCTGACACAGTCACCGGGTTGTCTAGTGGGTCTATACACTAAGAGCTCTTGATGATATTCAGCTTAGTTTACTTGTAAAAGATGTAAGAAATTTTCTTTTGTGTTTCTGTACAGGTGCAGCAGTTGGTTGTGTGGTTTTAGGTTGGACTGAAGGCTCATTGCTCTTTATCTGCTGTATCTTTGTCTCCTTAACCTTTTTTCCACTTTCCTTTTTACTTTTTTTTTATTATTCTCCTTTTTTCTGTCCCCTAAATAAATAAATAAATAAATAAAAATATCGGATTTTCAAGAGAAGTCTTATACCCATAAAGCAAATTTGTTCAGCACAACACAGCAGCCAGACTATTATTGTGTTTGTGACAATGCTGGACAGGACAAGTTAAAAAAAAAAACCAAGTTCAACTTTATAAGTTATTTCTCTAAAAAGGTCACACTGTGTTATTGTAATGAGGGACCTCAAGCAGACAGATCAGATCAAGGCTTTTATTCACAGAGAAGGATCCTGTACTTTACACTGGATCTTGGAGTAGCTCAGAGGAGAACTCTGGAATCAGGATAATCCCCAGGGAGTCGAGACCAGGAAGGGGGATAGTATTAACACATTACTAATATATATTATATATTTATTTTCATATATATATATAATATATAATATATATTACTATATATATTATATATACATATATTAATATGGACAGCTCCATACATATATATATATATATATATATATATATATATATATATATATATATATATATATATATATGTATATATTAATTACCTTTTTATAACTTTTTTTTTTTGGCACATGTTGCATATTATGGCCTTAAGATCAAATGTGTGAGTTTGTATGAAAAACAGAGATTTCTAATATTAATATAATGTTAGAAATTTACTATATATATATATATATATATATATATATATATCCTCTGCTGTTGCCACCCACAGTCAATAATCATCTCCTTAGTGGTAAGTAAGTAAGTGAATTGAACAGGGTCCACAGACTCAGGGAGAGAGGAACAGATGTGCCCCCTGACCAGTCTCTCGAAGCACTTCATGGACTCAGACGTAAGGGCTCTGGGTCAGGAGGTTGACACAGACGAGGCTTCGCTCCAGATTTGCAACAGGAGGTTAATAGATCTGAGAAATCTCTGACATCAGCTCCTGAGGAATATCAGTCTGACCACATACTGATTAATATTGTGTTGGAATCCCAGAGAAACTTGTAGAGATATGAGAGTAGTTATGATTAAACAACGATTCAGACTCAGAAAAATCATACATTTAGGGAATTTATCAAATGTTTTTTGGGGTGCACACAATGTTGTTTTGTGTACACCCCAATGTGTGCATGGGAAACAGAGCTAACCATTTCCTGTCATCCTCCACCAGATGGTGGTGTTACTCTGAAACCAATGTCCTGTAGGGCATTTTCAGTGGATCTAATACTAACCAGTGTAGTGACTGCTGCACTGACGTTTATTACCTTCAGGTCATGCAGACTGCAACAGGAACTCAAAAGGAGTAACAACACCTGATACAGATGTAAGCAAATAAATCAAATATGTCTGTTAATTCTTTGATGGAGAATTAATATGAGGCACATAGTTACTCCAACATTTTATAGGAGTCAGCCTATTAATTATATGTATATATTTGAAATTCTCCACATATTTTTCAGTCTGCTCCAACAATGTATGAGTTTCACGTTATGAGAGGAAGATGTTAGCAGCTAGAAGCCAAGTTATATTCGGAAAAAAGTTCAAATTTAAAGTTTTAGTTCAGGGATCTCCAACTCCGGTCCTCATGAACTACTGTCCTGCAAGTTTTGGATTCTACCCTGATGCAACACACCTGACTCAAATCACTGGGTCACTAACAGGCTTGTGCAAAGGTGTGTTGTAGTAGGAGACATCTAAAACATGCGGGATAGTAGCTCACGAGGACCGGAGTTGAAGATCCCTGTTTTAGTTCTTCTGTTTTTAACCAACAGACTATTTTCCATGCATAGACTTGATTGGCTGACGGTCTAAATGTGCAACAAAAGTTACACAAGAACCTTCAAAACGATAGAATCAGCACATGTTCATTTTTTTTTATTTCATTTCATTTTGTGTGTGTGTGTGTGTGTGTGTGTGTGTGTGTGTGTTTTTTTAAAGAAAGGTATGATACAGTTTATAATTTTACATTTGTATTATTTTAAGTGTTAATTTAAAGAATTTTTTGCTTTTTTTGCAGGTTAGATAGAGAACACATTATGGAATCACTGAGCCATAAAGGGATGAAAAAAAAAGAATTGTGTTATAATCTGCATTTCTGAAAACAGTTCAAGTCGCTCAATTTATTGCTGCTGATGGGAAACGTAGTTCCCACAAAGACCTTCGACAACAACTATATTGACAAAACTCCACTCACGTCCAACGTCACACTTTTTACATTTCATCACCAGCAGAGGTCAGTGTTGAGCAAGAAATGGCCATCAGAGGAATCGCAACAACTTTCTGGTGTTTATTATTATTATTATTATTATTTATTTAAAGTTTCGATGGGAGGGTTCAACATGTTGCACAAAAAGTAGAAAAATATCATTCATTTTGTCATCCATCCATTTGATCATGGATTGTGTTTTATTCCTTATTTCAATGTAGCATTGCTTATTTGATCAGAAGAATTTATTGATCCCAGTAAGTCTGCTTCAGACGAGGCCATGACGTAACATGGGAAAGAAAATATGTTTATTGTAAGAACCCAAAAGAAAACTTCAGTTTTTTTTTTTTTTTTTTTTTGTCTTCACCTGAAGAGCAGTCACATCAGATTTTGTGCTTGTGGTGCTGCGGTTAATTATTCCCCTCATGAAGCTGCAGCAGTCGGTAGGATCTAAATCTGTTTTTGCTTTTCAGCTGCTGATTCTGTTTCTTGTGATTTTTCTGAATATCTTGGAGGTTGTACAGCAGGGATTCTTCCATCTGGAAACTTCACTTCTCTGATTAGTTTTACTTTGCTCTACCTTCACAGGATCTGATTTATTGTGGAGATGATGACACCAAAAACAAATCTTGCCATGGAGCTGCTGCTCAGGCTGAGGCCTGTCGGGGGATAAAACCACAGAAATCTTTAATGTGTCGGTTTGCATCATGTTTCTGTGTAAATGAATGTTTCATCATATATTACAATTAAAGACAGTTCAAATACAACAAAAACTTTGTTTAACACAGATTTACCTTAATGAAATGTGTTTTTCACAAAGCTTTTTTTTATCTCCATCTAGTTTTCTGTTCCATCTGTTTCTTTTCCTCTCATTGGCTTCTTCTAATGTCTGAGGAAGAAATCTGGAATTAGACCCGAAGTGGAGATTTCATGTTCAGCTGCCAGAGGATTTTTTCTGATTTCCAACCATCTCACAAATATCAAGATGTCGTACATGGAAAATGACCAAATGGACAGAAACAGAAACAACGGACTGTTTTTCTCTTGCATGGGCCCTTCTTTGATTAACAATGTATTAGGACAACACTGAGCATGTGCAGACAGATCTGGGGACTTTGTCCTAAAACCTAATAAATTTTACTTGATACTGTCTGGAAAAAACTTGAAAATGAAATGAATATAAATGACAAAAGTTGCCTTTTAGAGAAGGGGGCCACCGATTAGTTTTCTACCTTTTATAGGAGGAAATGTGATGCTAATGTGAAGAAAACAGCAGAAAACTCAGACAACATCAGCAGCAGTCTTTTCTGTTGGATTTTTTTTTTTTTTTAAAGCCATACAATATGTTTGATGAACTGAATGAGCAAAAATTAGACAGTCTTACAGACTAAAACCATTCACAACAAGCTGCAGGGATAAAAACTATTCAGTTACCCATGTTTGGTAAGTCAGTAACACACACACACACCTCACATATAGTCCTGCACACACACACAAGTGAGTCATGTTACATTATATTAGTCAGTTTCCATGAAGAAGGTCAAAATTGTAATTAAATATATTATTCTAATGTACTTATCTTTTCAATTCACTAATAATAAGAGGAAAAGTTAATCCAGAAAATCTGACTATTTTATTTATTAGGATCAGCTGATTTCTGTATTTAATGATACATTTGAAACATCTGATTATTACTTTCATTTCTCAGTTTACTTTCACCGATTACACATCTAAAACTGTTGGTGCTGAATGTGGTGTAAATCTGCAGCACGCATAAGAGCTTGTTGTCTCAGTGTGTGTGTGAGAGAGAGAGAGAGCCAAGGCCCATCTGGCTCCTGTGAGGGCCGCAGCTTCACGGTGCCTCAGCCTGATTCATGGGCAATGGACAGCTTCAGCTGCTCTCACACTTCCACCGTTTTACATCCCATACCTCTCCAGAAAAACTCTGCACACCTCCCACAGCCTGAGATGATATATTTCACTGAGTCTGTAGAAAAGTTGGCCATCATTTCCATCTGTTTCTGTCCATCTGCTCTGTAGAAATCCCTGCTTGTTCTTGATCTGAGTTGTTTCTCAGAGATGTTAAACACTCCTCTGTGCTGCCATCATTTAGGAATGTGTGTGTGTGTGTGTGTTTTCCCCTTTCTCTTCCTTTTAATTCAATCTGCATCTTCGTTGCTCACTTTCTTTCCTTGTCTTTTCAGCTTTCACACTCGTCAACATGATGTAACCACATGTGCAGCGTTGCCAGTTTGTCCTCACACTGCAGGCCAAACCTCACAGCATTGGCTGTGCAGCTTGTAGGCAATTCTGTTGCACAATCCAGAGCCACAAGGCCTTCATGAAGTCTCAGATATGCACTCATAGGAGTTCTTCTGTCAATCATGAAGTAATACCACACATCCAATGAACAGACTAAAGGAAATGATGGTCATGTATTATGAATGGTTATTGACAGCCGGATTGGAGTCATCTCCTCTCTGGTTGTAGCTGTATGACCTCCAACATGCTGCTGCTGCAGTGAGGTCCATTACCTCTGATGCACTTATCACACAAGCAGAGAGAAATTCAACTGATGCTAGCTGAGCTGACGCATGCTAACACATCGCTTCAGTGACCACATCACAAGACAAATCCAACAAAACGTTGAATTTCAGAACTTTTAAAAGAGGAATTTCATCTTTAAAAATTCAAGCAGATTTTTCAGATTTTCTTGATGTTTACGTAGCTTCTTCTGCACAGTGAAATCTCATAACGTTAAATTGAATTAACTGTACTTTTATTAAGAATTTGGTGTAATTAGATGAATTGTCAACGTCATGTCAGGTGAAGTCACGAGTTCAGGGTCCATACTAATGAACTGGCTCAGAGTCCAACTAATTGTTCCCCTGTTCAATTATTTTCTGCTAATGCCCATAATGCATTGCACCTGGGTTGGAATTGTCCACTAAACATTTACATAATTGAGGTTGTGTCTTTCAGATGAGTCACATGAACTTGTCTAATAAGATTACAGAGATCCCTGAGTTCTGGTATCCACTTCAAATGCTCCATATGCTGTGTGGGCATTAAAGCCATATTTTATTTATCTGAGCTGATGCTGGCCTAAATATAGATGCCAGCGGCAGATTTTTTTTACCAGTTGCAGGGAAATAATTATTAGTGCTCTGCAGATTTCCTTCTCTCTTTTTAACTTGGTGTAGAGTTGAAATTTTTATTTTATTTTTTAGTTTTATTTCTTTGATATTTTTTGGTCTTATTTTTAATTTTTTTTTTATTTGTTTCTTTTTTTAAGTTCATTAATATCCAGCAAGGATTCTAGCTAAAATAATATCAAATGTTCCGTTTAAAGTTCAGGGTTTCCTCTTCTCTACTCAGCTGATTTCATTATAGAAAAAAAATCTTTGGAAAGATCTCATGTAAACAATATAATCTAAAGAGATTAGATTTTCTTCTTTTTAATGATATAAAACCTGCATGCAACATTATCTTTAGTTTAGGTCATCTTGGGAATGATTTATTGCTGGCTGAAAATAAGCATGTACATCCTCTCAGTTCAGGAAGATTTCTGTTATTCACATGCAGTCAGTCATCACGCTTCAGTTTTTTCTAATGGGATTTCTTTCTGCTGGAAACTAAAGAGTATTTGGACTTTCTCATGAATAAATGAGGTCTGTGTTGTCATGTGATGTTTTATGAGCTACCTTTATAACTTTGCAGTTGATCTCACAGCCGCTGGCTTTCCATCGACTTGCAAATTAGATAAAAAAAAAATGCTTCACAGCAAATATGCATCATGATTGGTTCCATGACCTGATTCAGAATGAATGAAATAGGCAGAGCGATGTCTGCAGGCGGCAGTGTAGGCTACAACACCCAGACAACAGGAAGAAGACACAAACTAAACCTCCAGAGTGTATCTGAGAGAATCAGCCAGTTTTTACTGATGTTGTGACACATGTTCATTCGGTTTACAAGCTGGTTGGTTTTCTTTCTTTCTTTTTTTCCAGGACAGACCTGCTAATGAGACAGAAGAGGAATATTGAATTTTCAAATGTGCAATGGAGCTTAACACAGGACCTGGATGCTGATGTTTGCTTTCAGATGAGTGAAGTCAAAGGTTTTTCTGACTCCATGTTGGACCACATGACTGTCAGGAGAGATTAAACAGAAACAAACTTCTCATATTTTCATTCATTTATTATTTGTCTTTGCAAGCCGTCATCAGTAGCACCACTCAGTTGCATTAACATAGATTGCATCATACTGTATGCTTATATTAACAGTGACACATGCAGACACGAGGCCCTGATGTTACAGACATGGTTTTAAGCAAAGTAAACTGGTGGTGCTGCTTCTGAGCTGGTGTTGATGCTGTCACATTGCTCTTAATTTCTTCAAACTTCTGATCTGACTTCATTCCTCCAGCTCTTCTGATCTGCGTCACTGTCTGCAAGCTGTCTTCTTCCTTCACAGAGAAACACATGCTAGCTGCATCATTACTTCCGCTGACACACATACAAAACACTGAACATATTGTCCGCAGCCCTCCAACGTCCCTCTCTCCTTCCCTCACATCATTTCTGTCTGATCATGTGAGTCCATAAAAATGAATCAAGCCAGTCCTCCTCTCAGAAAACAGTCTTTCTCCACGGTTTAATCTTAAACAAAATTGGTCAACATTCACCAGCTGCTGGCTTATGAACTAATGTTTTCCATCTTTGTATCAAACAGCAGCTTGGATTCATTTCATGGAGACTGATTTCAACAGTGAAGACGTTTCATGCTGGAAATATGGCTGCAAAACTTAGAAGCAGTGTAACAAGCGAACATGTGGAGTTGGAGTGGCTATATTTTTACAGAAAAGTTGGTGATATGGTGATAAACCAATGTGTAATCACCTGACTCTGCAGTTTCCCTCAGACAAAATGAGCCTTTTAGCTCTTGATTAATATAAAATTTTTGGTTTGGCAGTTGATTCACTCCCAGAGACGTCAGTTGCATTTTTTACATTTTTTTGGTGTAAGCAGCAGCTTTAAGTACCAAAAGCTTCTGAGCACACTTCACATTTCCTGTCCTGCTCTAAGTATTGTTTAACAATACTAAGGAAGTATTGTTAGCATTTAGCCAACCAACCACGAAAAAAATAAAAATAAATCCCAGAGGGAAATTGCAAAATCACAGTAGATTTTGCAATTATTCAGATCTCAAACATTAAAATGGTTTCTCTGAAATATCCTGTCTCTCAATATTGGGCCATTTAGCAAATAGAAATCTCCTAAAACTGGCAGAGTTTAGTCTTTTTTAACTTCAAACAGTGAGGGAAAAAAAAGATGTATGTCATTTTACAGAGTGTATGTAAACTTCTGGCTTCAAACTGGAAAATGAGGAATTTCAGCTGCTAGTTTACAAGCAGACCATGTATGTATGCAAAGGTCAGAAATATACAAATGAAAATATATAAATCAATAAGATATCAAAGTATACAGTATCTCACAGAGATGACTATAAAAATGAAACTTTGATATACAGGACACCAAATAATAAAAACTAAACTTTGATATTCTGTATGTCAAAGTTTAACTTCTATAGTGTTGTCCCATGAGAAGATATAATAAAATATTAGTTGAAATGTAAAGGGAGATACTGTAAGTATAATCAATAATATATAAAAGTTTTCAGCAGGGGTGTCAAACTCCGGTCCTCGAGGGCCAGTATCCTGCACAACTGTTAGATCTATTATCAACTTCATTTGTTTATATGAGTTTTGTTTGTCAAAAGCATTTTCTCCATATTAAACCAAGCAAGCATTAACCCTAGAACACTAACATTATGTGAGTAGCCATTCAACACCAATGCAGCATGGGTGACTTTTACCCAACCTTAGTGTTCAAGGGTTAATAGAACTAGTGATTTTTGCACAGTTTGCATGTATTTGTGGGTTCACTGTGGGAACTCCGGCTTCCTCCCACCGTCCAAAGACATACATGTTAGGTTAAGTAATCACTCTAGATTCTCCCAAGGAGTGAGTGTGAGTGTGAATGGTTTTTTGTCTCTCTGTGTTGGCCCTGCGATGGACTAGCGACCTGCCCAGGGCGTACCCTGCTAATTGCTGAGATCGGCTGTTTCCCTGCGACCCTGAACTGGACTGAAGTGGTACAGAAAATTGATGAATGGACAGTCAAGCAATCTGTACTGATTCACTGAAACTTAAACATTTGTTAACACCAGTTTGAGTTTAAAATTTTTCCAGTTTGCCTTTTTATTCAAGAAGTTATTAGCTAAGACTTTATCATCAGGATTTTCAGCAGTTGTAATCAATCTCACAGGAGCAGCTAATCCTAGCCTGATTATCAGCATTTCTGGAAGATCACCCAGTAAACAAAAAAGAGAAGAATTTATAAGACAGTGAAGAAAACCCATGAAAACACGACATCATAGTAATAAGTTTTTCTTAAAACTCTGTATTTTGTGATGCCTTCTTACTTTCTTTCTTTTTGGCTGATAGTTTGTAAAAGATACATAGCCAACACAAAGAAGGGCAGGTAAGTACAGACATTTAGTGCACAAAATGTTCATGCATGACAGAAAAAAAAATACTGAATCTCCAGATTCGCAATGGAGAGTCAGATTAATGAGTAAATATCAGAACACAACCACTGATCACTCGTCCTCCTCTGTCTGTTCCCTCCCCCTGGTCGGATGCCACCCTCTTCCCTGTCAATGTGTTTTTCTGTCTGGAGGTCCAGAGGTTAAGTTGTCCCCAGCATGTGTTGTTGCTCAGGTCAACAGCAGCCAAGCCCTGTGATGACAGAGTGTGTGAATGCAAAGGAGTGTCAGGGGTTAAGTGTGTGTACAGGGACTGCACGGTGGGCTGGGGCATGCAGGAGACGCCCCGAAACACTTCCCTCCACCTGGGGCACAGAGAGGACAGAGATGATGTTTCACTACATCCCAGCACTGGAACAAGTTCACATCAGATCAGTATTTAACTACACTATCTATTCTATGAATCCAGTACAGATGAGAGTTGATTCAGACCATTTTCAGTGAGTACTGATTCTTTAAGACCGGTATGCAAAGCTTTTAAGTTTGGACTCAGTTATAATTTTCAACAAATTTAATGATCCTTATTTAATATGTTTTAAAAGTACCTGCTTGGGTCTCTCACAGAGACGGACTAACACTGATCCAAATGGAAGGTTACTACATCCATTCTGTGTTTGGACTGAATGAGACCAGAACATCTGGACGGAGATGGAGCGAACACCAGCTGGGCATCAGATTCCAACTGAACCTCCTCAGAGTCAAAGTGCCAACAGCTTTTTCTTTCACTACACGATTCTTCTAAAGTTACACAAACAATGTCAGAAAAAGCCACAGAATGCAAGCTGTGGAGACAATCACACACACTCACGTACACACTCGCAGTAAGAATGACAGAAGCAGCTGCTGGGCTGATCTAGAGGTCATGTTAAATCACAACACAGAGGAAAAAACAAATTCTTTAACCTAGAGGGTTGTCTAAGATGTGAGTTCCGGGATCACATGGTTATACAAGGCTGTGAGTGTTTCCCTCACTGTGCAAGATAAAAACAGTGTGTGTTCATGTTTGTAAGAAAGCTCTTCCATTTGAGCCAAAACAGGCTGAGCAGGAACATGTTTGTCTCAACGGGGTGAGATGTAGAAGCTCATCAACAGTAAATGATCCATTACAGAAACACAAACCAGCTGATTTTGGGTTTTGTAATGCAGAAGGAAAAAATCTGATTAAATTATAATTTTGAGGAAAAATCATATTATTAAATTTGGATTCCTTGGAGCAGAAAGGCCATTTCAGTATGAAATGTCAATAAAATATTTCTCTGTAACGACACTCTGGGGTGTATTGGAGAAATAATCGCCTTTTCAGAGCTGCAGTGTTCATTAATAAGAATAATTTCCCAGTTTAGGAACTCTGCAGGTGTGATTTGTCTTCATCTTTAATGGTACGGACTGATTAAGAAAGCAAACAGTGTGTGTGTGTGTGTGTGTGTGTGTGTGTGTGTGTGTGTGTGTGTGTGTGTGTGTGTGTGTGTGTGTGTGTGTGTGTGTGTGTGTGTGTGTGTGTGAAGGTGTGTATCCGCAGGAGTGTTTGGGTACATTGCAGGGGATTAGAGCACCAAAGCTTGTACTCAGTGTGTGTGTGTCCTCTTATTGGCTGCATGATTCAGGCTCAGCAAACAGAGTTGACAAGACTGTGAGTGATCCTCCACGTTGTTATTGACTCAGGCTTTATTTATGGAGTGTGTGTTGAGTGTGTGTGGTGCAGCAGACCTGAGGCCTGTGAGCAGACACCATTAATCAGAAGAATGTTATAATTAGGCCTAATACCCTCAGGCTGCTCCAACACATATGCACACAGAAACAACAGTGAGCATGACCATAATGTATGAATACATCCGATCCACACACACTCACACACAGTGAAGCCCTGTTTGTGTGTGTGTGTGTACGTGGCTGTGCTGTTTGTGCAAAACGCTTTAAGGCGTCTCTCTTCATTGGAGAGTTTGTTAAACAAAAGTCAGTTTGTTGCAGTAGTTGGCGAGGGGGGGTTGGGTATTAATACACACCGATGCAGATGTCTGAACATTTACTGCCATCAGTGAGAAAGCCTGTTGTGTTCGGAGTTGAAGCTAATGTCTGGTGATCCCCGTCTGGCTGGGCCTATTTTGGTTGGAGGGTTCACATGAGCCCCTTCAAAAGTACATGTTTGTCTCCCAGTGAGTTTTTCTTCTTCTGTGGCCTGAATCACAGTCACTCGCTTTCTTCTTCTCATGTTGTGGCAAAAATAAACACAAAGCCTCCATTTAGTAATTACTGCTGGATGAACAACAGAAGAGACCAAAACAGCAACTATTTTCAGAAGTTTTTATTTTAATATAAATAGCAATGATAATGTGCTTGTACACATGACATTATGTCATATTGTTTTGTCAAATACTACAAAAAATATACTGAAGGAATGAAAGAACCGGGTCAGTCTGTGCAGACAGATGGACAAAACTAGAGTGGATGTTGTCAGTTTGATAGATAAAGTATTTTTGTCTCCATCACTCTGTTGTATCACATGGAAAAGCTTTTCTATGACACAGCTGACACACAGAACACCTGTGATAATAAATATGTTCACATCAGAAACCTCATCTGCATTTTCTGCTTCTGCAAAATGGAAGTAAAACAAAAGGTCCCAAGCAACACAATTTTGGCTTTGTCATTCCTTAACTGGCATTCCCTTGATTCGGTCTCTTGTTCCACTGCTGATTCCTTACAAACATGGTCCCCTCGGTCTGCTGCTATAGCAACATTAACCATGGTTTCTATTTCGTTTGGCCTCTGAAAGCACATGTGTTGTTCCTTTACAGAGTCCTAAACTGGATCCAGAGTGTAAATCCATAAGACTTCAAGATCCACATTTTTTCTCTTTTTTTTAATGCTGAGGTTGACTCTGAGATACATGATATTGCACTTCTGGTCAGCTGGGTGAATGGCTGTCTTAAGTCTAAACCCTTTCTGTTTCTCGAGTGTCTCTGAGTCGTGACTTGTGACCCACAAAGAGAGAATCTTTAAAGGTTTTTTTTTTTTTTTATTTTAACACTGTGATCGATCTTGCTTGTCCCCCGACCCTTCCCACCCCTCTGCTGCTCTCTCATCTGTCACTTTCCCTAAAGTCGCCCTTTGACCTCCTCTGAGTTGCTCTAAAAACTACAAAAGGCCGGGATTTCTGCCTCACCGGCCCAAACGTGGACGAAGGGGGGAAGAGGAATGTTTGAATCAACTCTCTGCAGTACAGCTGGGGTGTACATTAGAGTGTCTGGTACAATAAAAACCCACACATTCGTTAGCGTGTGTTTGTTTTCCTTTTCTCTGGAATTTCTCTCCATGTGTGGGATGTGGAGATCTCAAATAAATGCTATATAAATCAACAAAGCCCATTTCTTTTCCTTCTGCGATTGGGGGATTAATTTGGAGAAAAACTGAATTTTTTAGACATGTAAACAGGTCTGTGATGATAGGTTTGGGTTTCTGTCCACAGGCAGAGCGTGTTGGGTCGCTGCCTGTGGAAAGTGCCTCCTCGTGGCGCAGCAGATGGTCACAGCTCCACAGAGCCAACCTCATTAAGCGCTGGAATCTCACCGTTCAACCACCTCTGCAGCAATGTTCAAGCTACACTTTAAGCTCCAACATTCCTTCTTGTGATCCCTTCTTCTTCTTTTTTCAATTTATTTTTAAAAGTCCATTTCTCCAGCAGAAATTAAAGGTTAAATCCTGTAGGAGAGAATGTGTCCTGATAAATTTTGGTCCAGATATTCAGGCATTTCCGCCACTGTGCACACCCGCCTCTCTGCGAAGAGCTGAGCGGCTGATCAGGTGATTTCAGGCCTCAGATAAGGAAGGGCACCTGTGAAGAAACAGACCAAATGGTTTTTTAAGTATTACAAAGGAAAATATATGATGGCCATAAATTTCCGGCATGTGTTTTAGTTCTGCTAACATGTGTCTACTGTTAGCTTGGCATGTCACAACACGGATTTGAGGTGGAGGGTAAGAACAGAGCGATGTTGGAGGTGTAAAAAAATGTGACAAGGCAAAAATCTGCTTTAACATAGTGGAAATAGAGCGTATGGAAAAAAATGCTGCAGTAGTTTAGTTTTTATGCTGAGAACATTCAACCACCAGAAAGCAGCACACGGTCGACAAACAAACAAATAAATAAAAAAATTTAATTAAATAAATAAATAAGGCTATATCATATGATATACATAATTTTAAGCTAATTGATCAGCTCATGTGATTCATTGATGTTATCTATTTATTTATTTTATGGGGTTATGGTTTTGTTAAACTCCTCTTTCCTGTTGTCTCTTCCCCAACCAGTCAAGACGCATGAGCAGAACCAGAACCTTTCCTGATTCTGGTTCTGCTGGAGGTTTTCTTTCCTGCTAACATTTTAAAACCTGAGGTTCTCTAATGTTGCTCTACTTACTTTCAGAGATAATGTTTACATATTGGACTATGATTTGATAGTTTCAGAGCTAAAGCTGCATAATTCCAAAGAGATTTTCATATTCATCCTGAAACCGTTTTCATTTGTGCCATCTTTATTTATTTTGCACTAGTAACACATCTTGATATTTACACATCTTAACAAATCTCACAAGTTCCCTTCACTATGACTCCAAAAGTATTCAAAAATGCCTTGTGGTTGTAGATATATACTCATTTTATGATGAGTATGCGATCTTCAAGCAGAGGCCTAAATAAATACTGTAGGTACAGGGCTCAAAGGGTTAAAAGAGTTTTTCCTCTCCACTGTCTCCTTGTGCAGCTCAAGATGGAGGATTGAAAGTTTAATGTAATCTGTTGGTTTCCTTAGTGAGGAATATTTTTTCTAAATGAATACAGTCATTATGATCTGGGCTTGTTACTGTAAAATAACAAGGTGCCTTTATGCAAATTGTTTTAGAAACTTAAATTGAGTTAACTGGAACTATTTGAGTTTGTAGAACTTAAATTAACTGAGGCTGTACAAAAAATGTGATGCAATCAAATTTGTGTAAATGAGAAGTAATGCTTCACATGGTGATTTTACGTTTGCCGTACTTAGATCAATTAACTGTAAACGCTCTTTCAGCTGTTTTGCAGCAGCAACTTGGTGTGGATGTGCTTTTTGTATGTACAATTTAGGGATTACAACAGAGACCATAAACACAGTTTTATGTAATCAATTGATGATACAACTTGAAAGGTGAAGACATTTAAGTTACCCGACAGCAAGTTGAGAGCATTCACAGGGTTCATAAAAACTATTTAACTGTATAACAATTAATTGTATTTTTATGCCTAGAACAGGGGTGCCCAAGTTCGGTCCTCAATCTACCATCCTGCAACTTTTAGATGCAACCCTTCCCCAACACACTTCAATCAGATGTCATTTGCATGTCATTCAGCTCTGCAGAGGCCTGGTAACCAGCCAGTCATTTGATTTAGGTGTGTTGGAGAGGGTTGCATCTAAAAGTTACAGGATGGTAGATCTCGAGGACCAGACTTGGGCACCCCTGGCCTAGAACATCTTGTCTTTACACTGAAACTATGGTGAGAAGTGAATAATCGATAATATTGGGTCAATATGGTGACCAAACAATGTTTTCCTGCCTGTTTTTAAGAGGTTTAATACAATGAATTGCCTCTAATTAGTTGTCTTTATATAAAGATTTCTGAAGCTGATGACTAAAAAACAACAAGCATTTCTATCCAATTCAGACATTATATGTGGACATTTGTTTTTGACATTTCATAAAATGGCCTCACTCCCTGGTTCTGGTTCTGCTGGTGGTTTTCCTTCCTGTTTCAAGAGGTTCTCCTCTCCACTCCTCTCCTCCTGCAGCTCAGGACGGAGGGTTAAATCAATAAGAATATTTGATGCAATCTGTGGGTTTCCTTCTCACAGTAATTATTTTCTATGAATTGTTTTTTATGAACACAGTTATTGTAAATTTATTTTAAATGGATTACAACTGGGCAGCAATGAACTGGACTGAATTGGACTGTATCTTTAAAAGTGCCTTGAGATGATTTTGTTGTGATTTGATGCTGTACAAATAAAGCTGAATTTATTTTTACCAATATTTCTTAAAAAACATATCCAGAGAAAAAATTCAGAGAAACACTTCCTTTTCCACAGCTTGAGTGATTAAATGGTCAACTAATAACTTAACAGACTGGGCCCAGACTGAGTTTGATCAGTGTGTTAACCAGCTGAGCTTCTTACACTTCAAACAGAAGCAGTGCATCTAAATGAAGATAACAGACATGACTAAATTCATCTTTATGGATTAAGGAGTAGGTTTGTCCTCTGATGAGCAGAAAGAGATGATTTTATGTCTCTAGAAGACTTAACAGCTGATCAGATGAGGAAAACACCTCACAGGTAACCTAAAGCCCTGCAGCAGTGTCTGCCAGGCAGCAGAGACGTTAGCTAAAGAACAGGAAGTGTTTCTGTATCCGTGCTGTAGTTTCCGTGAGGCGTTCCAGTGAGATCCGTGTTGTCAGTGTGCTGCCTCCCCAGCTGACCTCAGTCCCAGCACCTGTTTCTAATAGCCGCCCTGCCAGAGGCGATTAGGATCCATCCACCCCCAGAAAAGACCTTTCCTCTGCAGCTCCAAGCCCAGCCCCACACCAGCTATCCAGTCACACTGATTAATCACATCAAGATGGAGCATTCAGGTTCATAACGCTGCTGACGAATGTGTGTGTGTGTGTGTGCCACAGGATCTGATTCTTTACTCTGTCCACGTTCAGATATTTAACCGAGATATTTCATCAGACATGTGTTGCTCTCAGATATTAGGTTAGATTTTCATTTGATACCTGCTCCACACAGAGCTGCGAGGAGTCCCACTCACTGGGCCCCTAACGCACTCTTTGAAGGGCACAGTTTTCTTGAGGTTGCCATGGGGTCAGTGGATGAACCTGATTGGTCAACCTCCTGTGGAACAGAATTGGAAACGCAGCTGCTGTAATCATGCTGACGGAGGATGACGTTGGCCTCCAGTGTTAGATGGTTGTGTGTTTGAAGTTGATTTTACCCTCTTAAAGTAAGAGTAATGTGAAGTGAAAAGAGCCTCTTGCTGCAGGTATCCTCTGAGGACAAACACTCTGAGGAGGCCCGACAGACAGAACTGCAGCTTTGCTTCACCCTGATGGGAGCTCAGGATCAGCAACGGATCACCACAATCACTTTGTATGTGGAATCAGATCTGCACAATTAACCTTGATGCCTAAGAGTGCACCACAGGAGTGAGATAGACCACCACCACCACACCAGACTCTGATTCGCCTCAGATGTTTTCATCTAAAATATTTTATACAATTAGTCAGCAGTTTGCACCGAGGGTCACATATTAGAAAAACTATTCTGGAGCTTTATGGTTGAGTGGTAACTTCAGCTTAGATAATATCTAGTTTTATGGAGCTGAACTGTGCAGCACCATTACAAAACAAGCTGCTGTAACAGTTATTGATAAAGCTGCATAATGCATGAATATGTCTTGCTACATGCAAACATATTTTCCCAAAGTGAAAGATAAGAATAAAAAAAGTGAATTTATTGACCTTACTTTGTCCGTACTGGCCATACTGGTAGGATGCAACGTGGTCGACGGTGTAGCCCTGTGAGCTGTAGGACGGGGGACAGTAGGACTGTGAGCTGGGCAGGGAGGGCAGAGCCGACATGGAGGGGACACTACTAAGACCCTCCAAGCCCTTGATGTGATCCATGCGCTGGCTGCAGCTGGCAGCCATGCCGGCAGGGGGCTCGAGGCCGCTCGTCAGAGGAGAGATGGCATAGTCGCTTTGGGGCTGGTGAGGCACGCCGCCTGGGTTCAGCAAGCCCATCACCTGGTTGGAAAGAAGGAAAGAAAAGGAGAGGTGTGACAGTTAACTCAGTCAAGGTTGGATTTTGTGTCGTGCTACACTGAACTAAGTAGAAAATTAATCAGTAATTTTCATGTAGAAGCTCAGGAGTTTGCAACAGGTATCACCTCTGACATTGAGACAAAAACAGCCGGTCAGGAAACCTCCCTCCCTGCTGCAGACATCAAAAAGCTCCCAGTCAGCATGGTCCAGACACAGATAGCACCAGTACGGAAGAATTAAGCAATTTGTCTCTGAACCATGGCTCCACTTGCTCAAAATTCCCTTTTTGACACTGCTCCAAAAAGCCATGATACAAGATAAGAACTTATCCCCGACAGAGATGTGCCGACACACACAGCACAAAGGAAAGGTCTGTGTGAGCAAGGCTCGGCGAAACCTCACAATAGATCTGCAGATTGAGGAATTCTCCAGCTCTTGACCTGGTCTCTATTAGCAACTAGATAATCAAATTTGGCCCATGAAGGATGGAAAAGAGCCGTGAGTCAAAGTGTTTCAGCTGCCTAAAAACAGATCCACGATACCAGCAACAGCTCCCACATACACCCGCTGAATTTACCTGTCCATCATCAAACTGGATGGAGTGGAGACGATAAAAGTGTCTCTAACTGAATCTACTGCCTCTAAATGTATCACATCCCACCTTCCTCCCAACAGAGCGAAGGCCTTCAGGCTCTTCTCCATGTCCTAATGAAAAGCAGGTACTCTGCTCTTTGCGTCCTCTTGGCCCTCTAAGTGACATATTATTCAACATCCACGCACACATGGTCCTGCTTAAATCATTTCCCAAGTAGGGGAGGTGAGTGGAGGCGTCCATGTTGATTTTCAGAGGGGTGTTATGTTTCCTCCCATGCCTGGTAACATTTTCCTAAAAGATTAACCTGTGTTTGGAGAGGTTTGTTTCAACTGAAAGAGCGGAGAGACGCAGGAAGGCCTGCAGAAATCCAGAGATGCTGCTTTGGTGCCTTTTCTGTTTGTGATGACTCTCTTTCCTGAGCTTCTCCTGCCACATCCAGGTTCTTTCATTATCGGAGCACTGCCGTTGCCAGCGGCCTAACTCAGTGCATCCAGGAGTTAGCAGAGAAGAATGTCGGGATGAGCGGAAACAACTGAGACGGGACATTCCCTCTCTGCTATATGAAATATATACAAATAAATTAGAACCTTTGCTTTCATATGGAAGAATGCTGAGGCAAACATTTTAAGAATGCCATCCTGAGCAGCTTCCCCCGAGGCTGGAGTCCAGCTTCGAGTGTGTAGCAGTGTTTGTGCTCATATGCAGGCCCGTGACCGTCTCGTCAAGCTGCTTCTGTGTTCTCAGTATTGCATGAACAGTATATGCATGGAGGAGTCACATTATCACACAACAAAATATACAAACATCTGAAATAAGTTGGAGCTCTTTTCTTAAAATGAAATCTCAGTAATCTAAGGTCCAAACTCAGCAGAGGGTTGAATAGCTCAACTATGTCATGTAGTATTTGTGTAAAAGATGTCACAAAATCCTGAGAGGACCCTCTGAATCTTACAATTTATCAATTATATGCATGTTGTGTCTGTAATTCTGAGTATCTCCACCCCATCCTCATACTCTGAGGACTTGGACCCCATTGGGCTGAAATCTCATTTTATGCCTGTTAGGGTCCCCTCTCCTGCATCTCCTATGTCCAAGAGTAGGACTTCATGCCTGGATAATTGACTGTAATTGTCTTTTCACTTCTCATTTGTCACACTCCGTGGTGTCCTCTGTCCTACGAATCATCTGACTTCTCTCCCATCCTCCACTCAGTATACACTTCAGACCTTATTCTGCTCAGCTAGGAGGGGTGTCATGTCATGGTGTTATTCATGCACCTGTGCCTCTTTGTTCTGCTTTGTGTTTCACCTGTGGAGAGAGCCCATTTCCGATGGCAGGGTTCATGGGATTGGTTGGTCCACCAGGGCTGACAAAGCTGTCTGAGTAGCCTGAGAAAGAGTGACGTCCAGAGGCGAGACAGTAGGCAGAGCCGCCCTCTCCCTGTCCAGCAACACTGGAGGCCTGATGGCCTGAAGAGGGAGGCAGTGGCTGGGGACGGTGCACCGTGCTGGGAGGCTCCGACACTGCCGAAGAGAGAAAATAGAGATGGGATAATCACATTCACTGCAGAACGTCTCTGCATATGAAGCAGACTATATCAGAACATGTGCTACCTTGTGCTATAGAAGACGGGGGGTAGGATCCATCAGAGAGTTGGTAAGGAGGGATGCTGGACATGGCTGAGGCTGGGAATCCTGGGATCAGGTGATTAAATGCCATCAGCTGATTGGCTCCAGCTTGCTTCCTCCACCTGGCCCGCCTGTTGCTGAACCACACCTGGAAAAGTTGATGATCATTAAATCCTCCTGCTTCATCAGCAGCCATATTCAAAACTGACACCAAAAATACATGTTTTAGTGTTACACAAAGGGAGGTGGAGAAATAATTTATATCATGGTGAGAAGCTGAAAACAAAGGTGACGGACAGTGTGAGGGTGTGTGTGATGGCTGGCTGCAGTGAGCAATATGTGGACTGGGCTCCTGCTGGGCCTGTTTACACTTCTCACATAAAGCCGTGGAACAGATTTAACTTGACTCTACATCGTAGATAGGAAAGCCCAGATCACAAAACCACAGTTATGGATGATTTTTAACTTAAGTTTTTAAGATTAAGTTTATTTATAACCAGATAAACAGACATGTTCGTACCTGTACCCGGGCCTCTGTGAGCTTGGCCCTCTGAGCAAGCTCCTCCCTGGTGTAGATGTCAGGGTAATGTGTCCTCTCAAAGGCCCTCTCCAGCTCCTCCAGCTGCTCAGCGGTGAAGGTGGTCCGGCTGCGCCGTTGCTTTCTCTTCAGAGGCAGGTCAGGCTCCGACTCCACATCTGAACCGTCGTCTGAGTGGCTCGCTGTTCAAATGCAGAAGAAAGGAACAGACCGATGGAGACCTGGACGAGAGTTTCTCCTGATATCAGATGTTTAACCAGGATCAGGCTGGCGAGTCTAAAAACTCACTGTGCTTTGAGTTATTTATTTTTTCTGTTGTTTACTTGTGCCTTGAGCACACACTCAGCGAAACAGACGGGAAAAAGATTCCCTGAGCATGAGGAGTGTGGTGGACTAACAGTTCATTTGGACCAAGTATCCATTTGTAGAAGCATAAATTAATCATAAATATGATCATAATAAAATATGAATAAACATATGATAGAAAATAAAAAAATTAATTAAGAGGAATTTTGCACTGTGTATTGGATGAATAAATAAAAATGCAAACATACACATGCATACATACACATGCACACACACACACACACATATATACTCATATACTTACACATACATAAACACATATAGATGCAAACATGCACACACATATAGAGAGGTTTATGACTTGCACTTTAAGTTTAGCTTTTTTCCAAATCAATAATCAAATTATCATCTTTCTATTCAAATACATTCAATGTTCAAATTTCAAAAGAAATCTTTTTACATAAGTCTGTTTTTCCTCGCTATCTTCAGGGGGGCTGAGGCTCACAAATGTGATCTTTCCTGACAGCTTTTGTGTTTTCTTTTTGCTTTTCATCTCTCAGATTAGTATTAAAACTTTAAATTGTCTGTTTTGTGTGCTTTTGAAAGCACTTCAAACACTCCACTGGCTCCCTTCTAAAATCACCATGGCAAGATCGCCCACTTTTTGTGTTACACCTAATTAATTCCCCCTCAGCATAGTGGAAGTTTTGTGTGCAACACTGTATTAGTTCCCCCCTCAGAAGCAACAATAAAATACAAGAGAATCCAAATAGCTCAGGGCCCCTCATGTGAAACTGATCCTCTCTCCCCCTTCGGCGATTTTTCTCCTCACAACACCGACAGCAGTGGGAGTCAACTTAACATGCATTAGGAGCAAATTGGTAAAGAAACACTAAAGAATGAGGGAACTAATAAGTAAAATATTTTCAAAGGGGAGGAGAGCAAGAAATTGAGATGTGGCTTTAAGCCTGCAGCTGAATATTTAGCAGTTTAGTATTTTAACAGGAATGAAACACAAGCAGCTCCTCAAACAGGTGCCACTGAAAATGGCCAGTTTGTATGAAGGTTTCAGTTTTACAGGATCAGCTGTTTGTGGGACATTTCAGATGTGGTCGTCCTGGTGCAGTGACAAAGCCTCTGGTCCGAAGGCCGCATTTTATATCTGACCAGTGAGCAGAGAATTCAGGGAATGAAGACAGGACGGCTGACAAACAAGTGATGAGGCCTTTTGTAGCCTCCCCCTGCAGTTCTTGCATGAGGAGGGCTGTGAGGAATGCCTTCCCCCCCCTTTTTTTTTATCCCCCTGCCCCCCAACCCATGCCTGCATACACGTTCCTCAGATTTTCACAGGGATTTGGGCCTTGGGAAAGCTGAGGCAGCCCAGGAAAAACCTTAATCACTTTGGAATTACCTATCACCGCTACCGAGGTTTCTAGAAGTTTTCAAAAGAAGCGACAGAGTGGCACCTCTTAAGTCTGTGATACAGTCCCTTACCCAGAACCAAAGCCGGATCATCTGACTTTTCTGGACCACTACCAAGTTATCGTAAGATACAAGATAAGATGGTGAGCAGAGATGATAGCAGTCTCAGAGAGGAAATGCTTTTCACTGACAGGTAAGACACGGATGGATCTGTTACATAGAAAACATCACATTTGAACACGTTCCAAAAAATGAAAAAACAAATGTTTTTTTACATTTATTTTGGCACAAGACCTCCTTTAAACAAGCACCACCTTCTCCTCCCTCTTCTCTCTGGGTTTCCCTCCTTCTCCCCCTCTTTGCCCCCGTCCCTCCATCTCTCTCCTTTCCACCCATATTTCTCTCTGACTCTTTGTTGCTCCACAGAGCTGAGGTCTTTGCCGGCAATTTCCACGCTCCATCTGTGGAATCCGTCATGGCTCCCTCAGCCCTTCACAGCAGAGGCCTGTCACCTGCCCCATGGGGGAGCTTGGGAGGCTTGGGGGACATAAAGAGCCTCTACAAAGAGCTTGGGGAAGGGGGTACAATGCCCCTGGCTTTGTACCCCAGTTTTACTACCCAAAAAGAAGATAAAAAAAGCCCTCAATGCTTACAGAAGGAACTGTATGCACCTGAGTGGGTGAGCTGGGGCAGCAGGGGCTGTTGTAGTGGGAGTAAATGTCCCCGTGGAGCAGGTGGGGTCGGATGAAGCAACAGTTTGTGGCTCCTTATTAATTCATGGACACCAGCTGAGCTGAATTTATTCTTTGTTTATTTCCTCTAAAAGATTAACTTTTTCTGTCCTTCATCCATAACTGTTCATAGAGTGATTAAAAAATCTAAAAATGGTTAAAAATATATTTATAAAACAGGTTTTACTTGGTGGCTTGTTTGGTAAAACTACATATACAGTGAACGGTTAAATTCTGTGAACAATCATAAAAACATAAATCCATATAAAAACTTCCATTTAGAAATGATCTTTGCAGGCGGTTGGAGCATAGTGCAGCCAGTAAATGATCAGTGTGCCTCCAAGGAGACTAAATCTGGGATTAAGTCTGCAGAAACATATAAAGTTTGCTTTGCTGTCAAATAGCCTATACATATAGATAAATTTCTAAAAACCTTTTCCACATTTTTAAGAGCTTAAGTTTGCATGTTTGATCCCACATGTCAAAACATTAAGTCTCAGGTTATGACAATCTGTGAGGTGTTGGGGAGCCACCCAAACAACCCAAATGTGCAAATCTTCCCATATTAGATTATGTAAACTGAATACACACTAGACTGCAGTGCACCATCCTCTTATTCTACATGCATTTTTAAGCCATGTTAATTGAGCTCATCAGCCCTGAGGTATAAAGTGTCAATTAATTCTCACGGGGCTTTAAATGTGATTAAGCACACACACCGACTCTCCACAATGATTCAGATGGACTGAAATGTCAGTGTTCATAGGTAACTAGGGCAGAGGAGGTTGAAATGATGATGGTGAAAGCTTTCTCCTGCCTTGCAGATCTTTTCCAGTCTGTGGTTTCAGAGTGCCCTGCTTGCCATCATCGCCTCTATCCCCAAGATCTGATCGCATCATTTTGGCACTGTCAAATACCTTCAGCCAATCAAATTATCCGCTCTAACCCTGACATCGCTCTGCATGTATACACATGCTGTATCATACTCATAAACCCCTATAAACACTGGACTTCACTCTGTATACTTTAGCTCCACCTCAGCTTGAAGGAGCCGGGTCTGCAGATGTGATCCCAGCTTTTGTCAATTCATCCAAATATGAGAAAATATGAGCCTTAAAAGGGTAAAATTATCTAAGTGGGAGAGGGCTTGGAAAAGCAGCCCCGGCGAGCCCGCTCGGGAGCCGGAAAACATTAAGCTGCAAACTAAGAGAGGAGCAGTAGGATGGGGGGTAGGGTGGAGGAGGTTAGAGGAGAAAAGAAAACTGTTTAATTTAACCAAACTGAAGCCCTGAGAGGCACAAAGTGCAGGGGGCTCCAAGCCAAAACAACTTCTCTGGAGCCAAGAAAGCCCAAAATGGCTCCCACCAATGCAACGCCATCCCAGAGGAGAGGAAAGCCAGGAGGAGGAGGGGAGGAGAGGATTTAGCTGAAACAGTCTATTGGAAAGACTACAGCTTTACCGAATCTCTTGTGGGGGTGTACAAAAGCTTAAATATGTCCACTGAGACAGGAGACAGTACACACTGAGCATGCATGCATATGTGCGTGAGAGACGGAGGGAAGGAGCGAATAGGGATGTGTCAAATGTGGGTTTTGGGACTGCAGGGAATTGACTGACCATATGTGGGTTATTTACACCCTTCTTCAGACACCCCACTAACTCTTCTGGGGCTTGGGTTAATAGCAAGGGTAAATCGAGCCTCTGACATGTTGCCCCCCTTCTCTCCACCTACCTCTCTCAAAAACCACAAAACAAAAGGCAGAGGAGACAAACGCAGCATTTATTTGGGCGGGCCGACCACGCTGCTCCTATTCAGGAGCTGTGGAACTAAGTGACTGGCTGACTGCATTAAACAGTATATAGAAGTCAAGGCAGGCAGATGCCGGCCCAGATAATGGCTTTACTGACAGCTTATGGACCCATCTGTGACTCTTTCTACTGGGTGAAGAAAAACACACTGCCTGCATATGAGTCCATGTGGATGGCTGTGTGGGAGGAGGGGTGGTCATTTGTAGCTGGATGGCAAACTCACTTGACTTGCTAAGGAGTTGTAACCAGCACAGCTGCCCTGAAAATGAGTGTTTGTGAATATACATGAAAATACAAAATAAATTAAAGCTGCAAGCAGCGATGAAGGCCCTCGCACCTCTGGCGCCGCTCTGGCCTATTGCACCGCCCCCTCGGCCTGCAACCTCTCTCCCCAAGCAAGCTCGCTCTGGCTGGCAGCTGTACGCTCAGTCGTCCCCATGTTTCTGCCTCGTGTGGTCATTGTCTCTCTCTGACCATCATCTCATACATCAATGGGCCTAATAATGACATCAGAAGTGGTCATGACCTTGTTCTGACCAATAGTGTGAAACAAATCCAAACACAATCATGCTTTTAAGATCTGCAGATATCAACATGGCCAGTAGGTGGAGCTATAGTGTTTGATCTTGTACTAACATGTTGAGGTTCGGACTTTAATGACAACTGCCAAGTATCACGTCATTGGGTCAACCGAGTCCAGAGTTATAGCCACTTCCTGTTTGATGGCGAGGGACAGAAACCTCACAGGCAGCCATTTTATTCATGATGGTGTAAGCAGTTTGTTATATTGTGAGTCATGTGTTCATCAAGGATAATATTGATGAGTTTGAGTAGGTGTGTAGGGTTTTCAATGGGATAAAAGGGGTACTTCCTGTTTCCAGGGGGCGGGGCTATGGCGTTGAAAACATCAGGACATGAAGAGGCTTTTTGGTTTGTACTGGCATGTTATATAAATATGCCACATTTCATGAATGTCAGTCAAAGCAGTGGTTGGAGCTGATAGAATAAATAATTATAGGGGGCGCTATAGAGCCACATAACCAGCATATGTCTATTTAAATCAGTTCCAGGCCTGACCACTGTCCTTCCTGCCGAGTTTGGTGGAGATCGGGAGTACAATGGGTCAATTGCAAATACTTCCTGTTTCATGGCGATGAACGCCATTCGCCATGGTTTTGCTTGAGGAAGGAACTTGAGGATTGTTTTCGGTAGTATCACGAAAGAGTTTGACCTGATCTGAAGCACTTTTGAGTGTGTGGAGTTCATTCCTGAGGAGAGGGACCCCAGTGTCTGAAAAAGACACTTCCTGTTGAAAGTGGGCGGGGCTTAGACCAAGACCAGAAGTTGTTCAATGTATCTGTTCAGGAACAGACCCTGAGTAATTACTGTGAGTGTGATGGTGATTGGATGAAAATTGAGGGATTTATACTGATTAATGATGTCATGGCGTTTTATCCAAGTTTGTCATGACGCCACCGTCTGGCCATGCAGCGTTGAGCAATGTCCAGGTGACAACATCTGGACATGTAGATGTGGTCAGCATGGAAATGACATCAAACGGGACCATTTTGGTCAAGATAGGTTGTTTTATATGTAAGTTATGTCAGTTTCGTCTCTCATGGCGAGATATCAAAGTTTGAGGCCACGCCCCCGCCATGCCCTTTCTCCTTTGAGAAAGTTTTGCATAACTTTTGATCACACATGCCTCTGGAAGCTTCAGAGTGATTTTGAGGTAAATACGATAAAATCTGTAGGAGGAGTTCGTTCAAATGCAATGGCAAGAAACAGGCCAAAATGACCCTGAAAATGACACGTTTTACAAAATGGCCGACTTCCTGTTGAAATTAGCAAATAGGTCTAAAGGACCGTTTTGTGCATCCTGGCATAGTAAATCAATGTGGTGAATTTCATGCATGTCGGTCCACGTAGGGGGCGAAGCTGGTTGATCAAAATATTGTAGGGGGCGCTATAGAGCCACTATGTCACTATTCCAGCATATGTCAATTTGGCTCAGTTCCACGTCTGAATACGATCCTTCCTGCCGAGTTTGGTGGAGATCGATGATACACCGGGTGAGTTCCAAGTACTTCCTGTTTGATGGCGTCGGACCAAGATTCGCCATGGTTACGTTTGGCGAAGGAACTTGAGATTTTTATTGTAGTATCATGAAAGGGTTTGACCTGTTGTGAAGCACTTTCAAGTGTCTGGGGTTCATGCCTGAGGAGAAGGACCACGACAACTGCAAAAAAGCACTTCCTGTTGAAAGTGGGCGGGGCTTAGGGCTAGACCGGAAGTGGTCATATGGGTGTGTTCGGGACCGGACCATGACTAAGCCCTGTGAGTTTGATGGTGATTGGGTGAAAAATGAGGGAGTTATAGTGATTGATGATGTCATGGCGTCTTATCGAAGTTCGCCATGGCGCCACGGTCTTGCTTTGCAGTGTAGAGCAACAGTCTTCACCGGATATCATCCCCAACTTGTTTTCAGGTGTCTGATGCAGTTTGACCCCGGTTGTGTTCAAAACGTCAGAGAAGTGGGTCTTCGAGTAAAAAACATGACTTCCTGTTGCCAGGGGGCGTGGCCTATTCATAATACAATAATGACCACATAGATGTGTTGAGGATGGGACTAGTATCATACGTGGCTGTTTTGGTTCAGAAATGTTGTTTTATGTGGGAGTTATATCAATTTCGTCTTTCATGGCGAGACATCAAACTTTGAGGCCACGCCCCCTGTACGCCGTTACTCCTTTGAGAGAGTTTTGCATAACTTTTGATCACACATGCCTTCTGAACATCCTCAGCCATTTTGGTGTCAATACGATAATATCTCTAGGAGGAGTTCGTTCAAATGCGAGGTCAGTAAAACGCCAAAATGGCGACTTTGACCCAAAATGGCCGACTTCCTGTTCTATTTAGACCTATACTATAATTTCATTTTTCGTTTGCCCTCCCATGTGGAACATGTGTACAAAGTTTCATGAAGATTGATAACTTGCAATGGAGGGGCATCACAAATAGGTGGCGCTCTCGTTCAATTTTGCCTGAACAGTCCTGAGCACCCCAAATTATTAAATTTTTCGCATTCCAATGGGGGGGTAGGCAAAATTTGGTGAGTTTTGGAGCATGTTCAGGCCCCCAAAAATGCGATTCATTGTGCGAAATAAAAATAATAATAAACGCTTGCATTACAATAGGCCTTCGCACCGCCTTCGGTGCTCGGGCCTAATTACATATGATGCCACACACAGGCAAACTGTCATCAATCAAAGTCTCACTATGGTGAGAAACATGACACAACCAGTCAGAAGGACTACAGGGATGTTGTATGAGGAAGTAGTTACCTGTCATTTGTAGCTAAATGTGTTTTTAACCCTGTTTCCTGGGTAGCACCCGGGGAGACTGACCCCCTGTGGCCCACTGACCCTGCACTTCTTCTCTGTCTTTTAACTTAAAAAAGGAAAAGACTCTCAGCAGCCATCTGGGGATCTACTTTCTTTCAGTCTCTGCTTTTTTGACATGAAAGACAAAAATGAACAGCATAATGATGTGCTCATTTTATGCCACGATTCAGAGATTTCTGATTCATAAATCCTATTTGAATGTCTGTAATTAAGTTGATAAGGATAAAGTGTGCTTTTTTCCTTAAAATATTCCCACATAAGGACAAATCTCAGTGTGGGTTAATTAGTTAACAAAGCTCTGAAAGAGAGTCAAGCTTCATTGGTCCGGTGATTGACAGCTGCCTGTCCCCCATCAGCTGCAGAAATGCTGCATTCACTGGCTTCCGAACACCCGAAGCTGACCCTGCTGCGACCATGCAGACAGATGTATGAGAGAAAAACACACACATTCCTCTTTATTTTCTCAGAAACACACAAACACACTCACATGCACATTAAAAAATATCCCCTCCCTCTCTCTCTCTCTGAACCTACCCTCCACCCCCCCCAGCTGTTGTGCCTATGGTGCATACTTGCAGCAGATAAAGAAGGCTCTTTTTCTAAGGCGAGCCATTCTACTTGACCTTCGCTGAGCCTTTTCACTCTTTCACTCCCTTCAAACCGTCTTTGGGGGCTCAATGTGGCTGCTCCATCACGGGTGAAGACTGGGGCGCTACAGTGGCTCTGAAAGGGGGGGGGGGGGGATACCCCAAACACCGTGGCCCCTTCTCCTAAACGCACACACATGAGCTTCCACGCAGGCAAACACAAAGCCCCGCCCTTTCAGAAATCACTCTGACTTCAAAGTTGGTGTGCATTCATTAATTGCCCTTTGAATTGATATCAGAGGGTCACAATAAGAGTGTGAAAGAGAAAAAGAGGCTTTAATGAAGCATAGAGCAGCCATTCATTTGCAGATAACTATGTTTTCGTGCTTGGATAGTCATACTGCATGAGCTTATTAGAAAAAACCCACGAGAGAGGGAGGAGTGTGGGATGACGAGAGCAGGACAGAGATGAAGGAGCCCCAGGGTAGGAGAGAGTGATTTGGTGCTCGCCACTTGGCCCTCGTGCCCCCTTTGCCCTCATACCCAGAGTCTCACTGAGTGACACATTCATTCTTACAATGGACAGACAGACAGAGCCCTTCTTCACGAGACACTAGGATCAGGCCAGTAATAGCCACTAGCTATTACAGGATCCATCAAGAGCTTGCTAGGACAAAAAAAAAGTTTAAACACATGACAGCCATAATTTTCACTAATTCACTCAATTAAACTTGTGATTTACTATGTGAAAAAGTAAAAAATGTCAACTAAAATATTAATTATTACTGACATCTGTTTAGTCCAAAGTCCAAATATATTCTGTATAAAACAAAACAAATCGTCACGTTAACTTTCTGTAGGCTGAGTGTCTGCTTTAGTTCCACAACTCCATGAAATGTTCCATGTTTTATCTCTTTGTAAAACATGTTCATCAGTGATCTACGGGTCTGAAATGTAAAAGCTAATCTGAGCTCCGGTGTCCTCACACACTAAAGTCGCTTCCTCTCCTTCCTGCTCTTCTTCTTCTCCTCTTCCCTCCTGCTGTGGCACCAATCCAGGGTGTGCCCCCTTATTACAGTTGCAGCACGACATCCTTCACCCCGAGCGGCAGAGGAACCCGAGGTCCTCATTCTGTTGGTATTATTTACACAAACAAAGTCCTACTCTGTTTTTGTGACAAAGCTAGCTAAATCTTTCTGGTTCTTTCATGTATTGTCTGCTGACGGTTCCCTTTTGTCCCTCAGCCATTGGCCTGAGCTGTGGATACAATGAGCCCAGCAGAATGGAGGCAGATTGAAGGAATGCGCCTCAATAAACCTAATTATGACATGATGACTGCGCTCACCATGGTAGGGGTTTTTCAAAGATCCTGGGTTTATTCAATTAGCCCTTTCCAGGATCCTCTTTCACCAAAATGAAGTTATCCCTTTGACTGTTTGCATTGCAGAGTGGAATGTGTGTGTATGCATGAGCTGGTGTGTATATGTGTGTGTGTACAAATGGAAATAGACCTAAGTGGAAATGTATTGGCCCTCAACAAGGATCCTCTGTATTATCTGGTTAATTTCACCTCTCCATGTATGGAGTCTAAAAGATACACTGTGAACATGTGAGGCAGGAGGTGGGAGGAGGCAGGAGGAGGAGGGGGCACTGTCTGTTTTAATCATTAACTTTGTCTCCAGGGTTAATTGCTGTGACGTTAGGAGTTTGGTGAAGCCCAACAACAGGCCTGCAGGGCCAAAGCTGCTGTCAAATAAATACACATCAAAATGAAAACAAGCTGGAGCTTCACTTTACTCATTTAATTCCTTCTTATTAAAAATTTAGAAGACAGTGGGATTCATTTATGTTTAGATGTTTTTATTACCAAATAAAAGCATTTTATTTTTTTGTAGAGCCTCTTAAGATAAATCATTACATCATGGCTATTTAGATAATTTTTATTTAGTTTATTTGTTTGAACTATATATATATATATACATATATATATATATATATATATATATATATATATATATATATATATATATATATATATATATAGATGTATATATAGCTCTACAATAAACAGCCTTGAAAATCCAGCTTAACCCTTTGATATCCTGATCCAACATTTGGAAGAGCAAAGTGTTCAGGGGCTATAATGAGTCTTATTAAAACTTTGTGGAAATTAACCTGCCTTATCCATCTCTATCACTTGATGTGGTTATGTAATAGCCACAGTAAGTGTTTGTTATCCCATTACTGTTTATAGTTTTGACTATTTTACTGTTGTTTATTAACTCTTTTCTCAACCCATTGTTAAAACATTGATTCTTATAATTATTGTCTTATATGAACCTTAAAGGCTTAACGGTTTAAAGATGCAACAAAAAAATATGAATGATCAGCCAACAAACAGTTAATCCAGAACTTAATAAGGTTACGGGCTGGACTGACTCTCCTTTGTGCGCTCTGGAGGATGCGGCACAGATATGAGCTGAGTTCTGCGCCGCGGGCTGCGAGGGGCGGTTCTGCTCTCCACATGAAAGTGGGATGAAATAAAAGAGGCGATTTAATCTGCTTGAAGAGATTTTGGGAGTATGTGGGGGAGACGGTGGCGGCGAAGAGGTTTGAGGGAAGGGGGGTTGAGTTTTTTGGGTTCTATGCGCAGCGCGGGACGGGTGGCCATGGCCCCCTTTGTGAAGCTGCGCTCCGGGCCAGACTGGGGTTCTCCGGGGAGAACATTGGTCCCTATTCACCGAAAACACTCTTTAATACACTCCCCCCGTCATTAAATGTGACATCGCACAATATCGACATCATTTAGGGGACATTATTAATGTTTGAGGGGGCAAGGCCGGGACGCATCAAAGAATCAATAATGGATCACGAGTTTGAGGCTCACAGAGATCATCATCCTCGTCAGTAATAGGCTGATTCTTAATGAGACTGGGTGTTCTTTATAAGGCACAAAACAGTTATTTAAAGTTTATTGACTAATTAACAATAACAGTTGACTATTTTTTTCTTCAGACGTATTTGCGTCTTTTCTTCATTACATATTGTTACTGTTTCCAACTTTAAGCGGCTTTAAAAATCTTAAACCGTTTTTAGTGTTCCGGGGGTTACGCGCACAGGTGTTAACTTGCGAAGTTTGTCTTTTTAGTGGGCGAGCACGCAGCCAATATGTGAGTAAATTATTTTTTTTTTTTTCCTGAATGGTTCCAGCTTTCTTTATCTGAGGCCAAAAGAGAACATTTAGTCGTGAAAGTGTCCGGTGCGCGGCCTGCCGAGCCGCGCCGGAGCCTCCCTGAATAATTCATCCTTCATTCCGGTCTCAGAATGTGTTTTTTCTCCTCTCCCCTTCTTTTCTGGGGCTGAATTTTAAACAGGTCGCCCTTCTCTTCAGCGGCGGCCAAAGCTGTTTCCAAGCTGGCCTTTTGTCCGCGCGCAGCCCGAGCGTGAGCCTCAAATAGACTCTCGCTCCTTTGTCTCCCAAGTTCATCCCTGAGCTTCCCGTTGTGCGCGCGAGGCGTGTCTTTGTGCCGAGATGGAAACCGTTGAACAAATGTTTGATCAACTCATCTGGGGGACATTTTGTCTCTTCAAACCAGAGTCCTTCATCTCTCCCCCACATGCCTCCATTGCCAGAGACCGAGCCCGTGCGCAAACTGCGGGTTAAATGTTCGCATTTAGAGGCTATAATTGTTTGGAAAGTGGGAAGCGACATATTTGAACAACACATCCAGGAAAAGTTTAAGCTGTTGTGCCAATATCGATATGATGCCTGACAATTTATAAATGTCTAAACGGAAGCCAAAAACTTAGTGCTGACAACCCCCTTCCTCTGAGTTTTAGGCCTCAGCCAGAAAACTCAGGTGGATCTTCAAGTGAACGTTTCCAGCTCGTTGAATTAATGTAGAAACCAACTTATCCTCACGTCCCTCCTGCCAGTCACCCTAAGTGAAAAATAAGCAGCATGTGAGCAGCACGCGGGGTGTGATATTGGTGAAAGTGCTCAATTAACGGAGCTGCCACGCGTGACGAATTCCCACTCTTATGGCGCTAGTGAAAAAAAATAAAGTGATGACATTCAGAGCAGGCTAACTGAGCCTAATGAATCTCAGATATGTGTGAGAAATCCAGGCTAACAGAGAGGTTTTCTTCTTTGACTTAAATATTTTTCCTGAAGCAAAAGTTTGTCCTGCATGTCAAGGCTAATTATTCACACTTGCAATGTTTTTATCGTTTATTATTCAAAAGACAATAAATTAAATTCTAATCTATTCGTCTTCTAAAAAAAATGTGTCAAATGGACGTGGTGAACATGTTAAATGTACGCTTTAATGAGCAATGAAATATTTCCAAAGAGTAATAAAATTTAAACAAGTGTTTAAAACAACAATAATAAAAAATAAATAAAATTAAAAAAATACCGAAAGCATTGAGATATGTTTTAATAATTAATGAAGATGTTATACTTTAAAACGGCGGACGGGTTTAAAGTTATGCAGTAGTAAGCTGTGTAGTCTTACTGTAACCAGGCCGTCCTGTCAACCCTTTCATGTTTTATACAATATTAAGAAGACTAACTTTTAAAAAATTGAATTAGTTATTATAATAAGAATCTTTTAGGATTATCCGAACCAGGTGGTAGAGATGACTCAGCCAGATGTTTTGTTTTGTTTTTTGTTTGTTTGTTTGTTTGTTTTAGACAAAGTTCATTATTGTCACAAATAAAAATACCAAGCATCAGAGCAGAAACATTAAAGGGTTAAACCCGCGCGCGCAAAAGCATTCTCCCGTTTCCCGCACACGCACCATCACCTGCTGTTTGATTTACGGTAAGGCCTCATGGGAAAAGCATTACCCGGAGAGATGGACGATAAAGAATTCCTAACAAAGGATGACACAGACACACACACACGCACGCACTAACTTCACCCACATGCAACTACTTGACACACACTCTCTTTACACACACTCTCCACCCACATTCAACTACTTTACAGCGAGCTAAAAACGCTACACCTCCTCATAAAAACTCCCTGTGAACAAGTTGGAGGAGATTCTTCCGTTTCATGTAGAATAACTCGTGTATTTCTTCCCAGTTTGACCAGATTACTATACAAAGAAATTGAAGTTTCAGGTCTCCCGACACGAACTCACTGGTACCTGCTGGTGAGTCTGACTGGGAGACACAAACTTTTTCGCCTAACAACAATTCCTCCAGGTGATTACTTACATCTGTCTCCTAAGATGCCCTCGATGCTGTGTTTGGCCCTCCGGTCGCTCTCCTCCAGCTCCTTCTTCTCCACTTCATCTTCATCCTCCTCTTCATCGCCTTTACTCCCGAATTTAGTCCGCATGATGCGACTGATGGAGCTCACTGTGGAAGTTGGTCCAAACAGATAAGATTTCACTGAACTGAAATACGACAATATGAAGTTTTGTGAATATATTCAATAAATATTTTTAAATCCCGGTTGTGAAATTTTTAAAATATGTATTCAGAGTTGTAAAAGGGAAAATAGATTTTTTATATTTAAACTTGAGCATTAAAAAAGATTAATGAATACAGTCAAGTGAAATTAAATGTAGGCTGTAATGTAAGAAAAATCTGAAGAATTACATCTATCCATTTCTTCCCTTTTTTACCTGAGGGAACGTTGTTGCGGTCACATATCCCATCCTTCAGTAATTTATCCCGAATCTCCCAGCTAAACATACCCGGGTTTTCCCGCTTGTATTCTTCTATTCTCCTCTCTACGTCCGGCGTGGTTCCCTGCTTCAGAGATTACAAAACTTAATTTTATTGACTGATTCTGGCCTTCATGGCTCAATGAACAGATTAAACTTGAAAATCAACAAGTTAGAGCTCTGTATTATTTTCTATGACAGCATGTTATTCCTGCTCCAATCTCTGGTCCTGTACCTTGGGTTTGCTGCCTCCGATGGCCCCGGGTCTGATGGAGCCTGTCTCCTGGTACCGGCACAGGATTTTGGACACGCAGCCGTGGGAGACCCGCAGCTGTCGGGAGATGACGCATGGCCTGATCCCGTGGTGGGCCATCTCTACGATCTTATGTCGGATGTGGTTCGGCAGAGGTCTGCCATTTATGAAAACTCCTCCGAGCTGGTTGACTCGGCCCTGACCCAGTGGGGTGGACACTAGTTCATCAGAATATGAAGAGAACTTGTCAGAGAGATTAAAATCTGTAACTTCACAGCTTACAGAGGAGGAGAAATGTCCTGAACTAGTAGCCAAGGAAACAGCTTTTCTTTTGCTTTCCACAAGTTGTTAAAATCAAGACAGGACAAACTGTAAACAAATTACAAAACAAAACACATCCAAATAAAAACACAAGAAAGTAGATAATTTGATTCTAAAAGAAAATCCAAAATTGAAGTTATTTGATGCTTGAAACGGGGCTAGCAGCTAGAAGAGGCCTCTCGTCAAAAACCATTAAACTCAAAGTTCTTCTGTTAACATTCAGAACACCAAATCCAAATCTTTACCTTCCAGTGGGAAACCGCTGCGGGGGTAGTTCTGAGTCAGCGTGGGCCGCATCATCCTGGGTACCGACCCCGCCAACGCAGTCATACCTCCGCCGCCCCGCCGACTACACACACCGCCTCCTCACTCACAGGCTGCTCCGGTGTCGGTAAAAAGTTTGCCTCGGTGAGGGTGAGCGGCGCTCGGGCCACTGCCGAGCTTCACTGTCCCGGGACAGCCTAGATCCTCTGAAGAGTCCAACCTGAAGAGGAAAGGCAGAAAGCGTGATGTGGGTCGGTTAGGCGGCTGGTTTCCTGGTCCAGTTGGGTTTAGCCGCCAGGGTTGAGGTTTAAGGGGGGAAATGCGTCCTTGTAGCGGGGAGGAGATGTTGTTATTGTTGTTGTTTGTTGATACTAATTCGAAGTGAGAGGAGCGCGTCAAAAGTACCCGATCTTTTCTGTGACCCAGTCAGCGCTCCGCGCTCTGATTGGTCCTCAGATGGACCAGGGCGCGAGGATTGGCTGAGGCTGAAAACTTTAGCCCAATCAGAACCGCTGTCTTAGCTCCTTTCAGACCGGAGAGAGGCGTCAATTCACAAAGCGCAGATCTGCGGGTCCAGCCTCACTGCAGGTACCGTCCAGCCACCAAAACTCCGGCCCAGGTTAAAAACAGAACCAACACAGATGATGGAGGAGGAAAAGCTGTTTGGTTATTCTGAGAAAAATCTGGAAAGCCATCGAATATTTTGCACAGATCTGTTTACCCACAGCGGGTCTGAACATTTACTGTGAGTTGATCAACCTTTAAATCATCCCATCACAAAAATTTACAAAAATAATCCAGTTTTATAATCTAGCAGTTTACAACAAAACTTCCTAATTAAAGATGATAAACCAAACATTTATGGTACTTTTGTTTTCCGCACATTTTCCCTTCATACGCATGACTGATGCAACCAAAATTTCAGTAATAAAAAAAGAATCAGATATTTTTCTTTAAATAAACCGAATGAACACATCACCCCTTTTGTTGACAAAAACTGAAGTTTATTCCACAGAGATCCACATAGAATGCTGCACATTTGGACCAAACTGGAAGTGATGCTAATTAAAATCTGAATTTAAACCCACATAAATTCATTTTAAATAACTTATATGTCAACGCTATAGCTGTAATCTGTCTCCTGTTCTTATAGATTATATAGCCTATAGCAGACGTTCCTGACATAATTCTGTTTTCTGATGGTTATAAAGAATGCAACTTCTCAGAAAAAGAACTTATTCTAGGCCAGAAACTGCAGGACTTATAAAGTCTTTAAGTTTTTATTAAATTAAAATTCAATAAGGTTATATTAAAGCCAGAGGGAAATTATAAAGCCATCAGATTATGTTGCTAACCTGTGCGTAATATCATCTCTGAAGTGTTTAACGCACACGACCTCTAATTTGTTTCCACCCTGTGGCCTCATATCTTAAACAAATGGCGCTAAAACGTGTGCACTTCAAGGAATTTATTGAGGTTTTCAGATCGAGTACAGAGCAGTCTGAAAGGGGACGTGCGCCACAGCAGGATACGACGCCAGGGCGGCCGTAAAGCCAGTCTGTGAGTGGATTTACTCCCCCAAATGTCTAATAATCAATATCTTCTCCTGCCTGTAAAGACAACAGGGTTTCTTTTAAAGTTCAGTAATTATTTTCTGTGTTTAATCGTATAATTTGTCACTGACTTTACCTCAAAGACAACTCTCTTATCATCATTTGAGAATGAAGTGGACTGTATACGAACGGGCTGAAAAATAAACATGTTACTCTCAAAAAGTTAGATTCGCATCATTTTAAATTTCAATTATTTCATCCTTTTAGACCCTCTTGAGCCAACCAGGTAACTTCTTACAGGAATTGATGAAGAAAATGCAAACAATCATTGAGTGATCACATGTGGATGAGGAGAGGTAATAAACTCTTAAAGCTAAACATTCTGCTTCTTCACGTTCAATGCTGAAATCCTGAAAGCTTCGTGTGAGTCAGACAAACTGAAGCTGAATCTCCCCGAGCACCTGATCAGCCCTGTAACATCTCAGAGAACTCACCTGTGGGCAGTACGTGGGGGTCCACTGTTATGCACCTTCAGTCACTCAGGGAGGGGGAATCCTGCATAATCTGCTTCAGTTAACATCAGTCGCTTTTATTGGTTCTTCAGATTTAGTCCTTTACCGTCAAAACGAATTCTTGCTTTAAAATAAGCAGCACCAACAGGGTCTTTCACTGCTGGGTGAAATGAAGAACCCATGCAGGTTCCCCCCCCCCAACATAACAGCCTCACAGAGGTGGGATGTTTGCGGTTGATTTTGCAAAAATAATAAACCAAATATACGTTATTGTCTCGTCTTAACTGAGTTAATTGCAATGTTCCACTAATTATAATCAAGCAAGACTTAGTCTTTTAGTGCTAATGTGTAAATTTTTGTGTGAAAAACCCTGAGAATAAATTATGGGATAAGTTAAAGGGGGGAACATCACTGACAGACGTGACGATTTGAGAGGGATCTTACTGAAACTGGATATTACAGACTTAAAGAAAAACAACAGAAAGGGAAAATGGAAAACAGAAAGACGCATGATGCATACCTCGGTTCTTTCTTTTAAAGTGACATTGAATCTCCGTGTCCAATCCATTACCGGGGCACCAATTCAAAGTCAGAAATCTCTCCTGATGAGAAATAAATGAGTTGCATCACATGAGCGGAGGGCGTTCAAGTACTCTTATCTTTTACCAGCAGGAATAATTCAGAGACGATTGGACAGAGTTTACCAAAAACCATCCAAAATTAGAAGAAAATATAGTTTTAACACGATTTGAGAATTTTGTTGGTCTGTAACAACCTGCAGATATTTGCCCAACATGCAGCATCAAATCAGTCTGTGTTGTTGAGGTTTGGTTCACCTTGATATATTATTCACACACACCATAAACACACAGAATTATGCCCTTTTACGTCATTATGTTTTATATTTAAAAAATTATTATTTATTATTTTATTTTATTCCATTGTGCACTACCGTATCGGTGTGCATACAGGCTTTTTTTTCTTAAACATTTCAACCTCTGGACATAGAACCTGTGGAGACAAAGATCATGGCATAAAACATGCACCTATACAGAATAATCTTATAGTCATTACTACTGTTATTAGCTAAATGTTGAATCAATGGCTCAAAGGAAGAATTCTTTTTTTATTCTCAATGAAAAGCGCATTTCTTATTGTTAACGGTGTAGGCTATTATTAAATCCAAAGTTATTGTAAAATGTTAAAGTTTTGTAAAAGACAGACTAAATGTAAAATATTAGTTCGTTTTTATTGAAAATGTCGGTTTAGAGGTGTTTGTATCATGTGTGGAGGTAAAGTTTTGTATTAACATGTCAGACTTTCACTTAATAAGTGTTTTAAAAAAAAAACAGCTTATTAAACGTTTAATTGGTTGTTTATTTTTATGTCAATGAAACGCAAAGTTTCTCTAGACATGGATGGAAATTTGAGTTTGTTAAAACTGGAGCTTAAGAATCAATCTGCTCCCGCACTGAGAGACTTTAAAATGAATCAGACTCACAAACAGGATCTAGTTCGTTGCGCTGTGAATTTGCGCTCTAACTGCAAAATGCTGCTAATTTACCTCAAAACAAACGTCAGTGTCAGTGAGTCCTGCTTAAATCCTGAAAAGGGTGTATAGGTTATATTATTGAGGGAAAACTGTGTGACAGAGCTGATTTATGGACTCAAAGTAACCGCGGAGGGAACAGAAAGCAACAGTTCGCTGCTGAAAATCCTAAACTGGGTTTTTATCTCTCCTGCTGTTACTTTAGGAGGGAAAATCTTGCTGAATAGTTGGATTTAGAGAAACTGAAATAAAGGATCTTTGTGTGAAAATATGTGACAAATATCAGTCTGTGATATTAACGGAACATCAACTTCCAGCTCATACTGAAAAATATATTTACTTTTAATCAAGCTTAGGCCACAAGTTTACACAAGAGCACACACACGGAAGAGCAGGCAGGGGGATCAGTTTTCTACTGCATGCAGCACAACCCACCATCCAGCAGGGGGCGTGTTTGATACACAGCAGGGAGCTAAACGTGTCAACTCTGATCATCCTCAGTCATTATGTAAGATAAAGCACAGCCTCTCCATCAGCTGCTGTTTTTCCCCTTAAACACTAAACACAGTTGATATTCATGTTTCCTTTATTACTGAAATGTGTTTATGTAAAACAGCACATAAAGAACATTTCTCTGTGCAAATACATTTAACAACAACCACAGATTCTCATAAAATCCAACAAGATCTCTGAGATCCTTTGAAATAAATACATGTTTATACTGGTCGAAGATAACTTCCCCTTTTGTCACATAAGAGGGTGAAAGTGCATCATACTGAAGTTGGGAAACGGTTGAGCAGGATGAGTGAAGCAGTCAGATAGCGGGGCATGTTAAAGGGAACTAAAATGCACCAATAAACCTCTTTAGATCCTAATCAGATGTTTGCCCATCACTCCCTCCAGCTTAGGCTGCTTTTGTTTCAAAACATATTTCAGAGTGCAAAAAGCTCAAATGTAAATAAAGAGGTTTAAGTTGAGTAAAGCTCATCAACATCAGGTGTTAGTGCAAATTTGTGGGGCAACACTGACTCTCACAGCCTCCATGATTCTTTCTGAAAGTTCTCTGTCTGATCTCAAACACACATTTCTGGAAGTTTCCAGATGTAATTGTGACCCCAAACTATCTCAGACTGACCCCGACTGGATCTTTGTGTCTGTTCAGTGGATAAATTCCAATTATGGCTTTTAAAGATAAATTGATTTGGAAGTTGGATCCCAGTTACAGTTTTTTCACATATTTCTTGTTCTCAAAAGCCAGATCCAAAAACAGAGCATTTTCAACATTTTTCTGAAGTATAAAAAAAGGTGCTAAATGCTAGAAACCCTGTTTGAAACTTTCCATGTGTAAATAAGAGGAAAAAATCCCTGCTGACTCCCCAGGGTGAATGAGTCCCCATGAAGGATTCTGATTATGATTGCAGTGAAGTTTAACTTCATTCAGTTACAAGGTGAGGCACACAAGTCAGGAGATACACCATCCCTTCTGTTTGAAAGAAATTCTCAGTAGCAAAGCATGCACAGAAGGAGCAAATCACAAGCTTTCTCTTTGTATCCCTTTGCTTGGAAGAGGTGCAGCTTTACAGTGACCATGGAAACGGTGCCGTCCTGACGGATAAAAGTTAAAGCACGAGGTTAAGGAAGGTCCTCAAGAAAAGGCTGATCACACCTACCTACTCAGCAGTTCTCTGTATATGTGACATATTTACAGGTTTGGTTGTAGATACAGCTCATCAGTGATGGAATGAGATTAAAGGCTCACCACATTAACATATGCAATAAGCCCCCATATAAAACAACCCCCCCACCCCCATCAAAACCCAGAGGGGAGTATCTGTACAGTGAAAGCACTTTAAGTGGTCAACAAGACTAGAAAAGCGCCATATAAATACAGTTCATTTACCATTTAGTGCTTTGTTAAGATATGAGTGAATCGTCAGTTATCATACAGTGATTGGCAGAGTGGGAAATGCATATTCAGCAGGATACGGTGGGGGTGGGGGGAGTGTCAAACCCTGGATGAATCACATCACATTCAGTCATCAAACTAAATCCAACCTGGACCAACAACAGTCTGAAGTTCAGTTCAGTCAGTGGGGCCCACATCAAATTCAAGTGCAGAACTCCAGGAAAAGATCCAGGGTCTATCTGGTCAGGATGGTCGTGTTGGCCTATTGCTCCAAACAACATAAAGGCCTTTGGGTGTTTGCTGTACTGCTAAAAGGCCATCTTGGGCAGGATTTATCCCTAGAAAAAGTAAATGGAACAGGAGAATCTGTTGCCAGCAGGCGTCTATGTACATGATCATACCCACAGCACAACATCTTCATCACAGCCAGCAGCCTGTCAGGCGTTTCTCCTGGAGTTGCTGGTGGCGGACGCGCGGCCTGTCTCGTTGTCTGGTCTATATTTGAGCCAGCAGATGAGCCATGTGACGACCACCGAGAACATGGCCAGGATACTGGCTACCGACAAGCAGATGGGTCCCGCCGGTGAGGGAGGAATGCTGTGACTGTGCACAAAGATCAGGCCCATGAACAGCAGCACCAGCATGGACAGGAAGGAGAAGATCACGCACACGCAGCCGGTGGTCAGCGCCACCCGCTTGCAGCTCTGACAGCTGTCATAGCGCACCGAGTCCTGGGAGAGGGTGGTGGCCGTGGACACGGTGGTGGACGGTGTCGCCTGGCTGGCGCTGGACGCCCCCGATGCCTCCTCCCGGCGGAGGGCGACAAGGGCTGGGTGCAGCGGGGGAGGGTACGGAGGCAGAGCGTCCTGCGGGAGGGGGTCTGAATCGATATAGAGCGGAAAATCCTCCGTCACTTTGGTGTTGTTGGGCAGGTTCTGTATCCGATAATCCGGCACCGGAGTCCGGTGGCGACAGACGGGGCAGCTGATGCGCCATGGCCGCTCCTCCCGGAGGTGCAGCGTGTTCAGGCACTCCTCGCAGAACGTGTGCAGACACTCCAAGATCTTCGGCGCGCGCCTGTCAAGGTCGAAATAATTATAACAGATTTTACATTCGTACTCCTCGTAAGGAAACGAGGCCTCACCGGGGGGATCTGCTCCGTTCGGGGGCAAATCTACCTCTGCCATGTCATCTTTCGCCATCCACGCTCTCCGGTGAACACAAAGGGAGCTGGCGGACAGATGCTGATGACGGTGCACGTCTCTCCTCCTCTCCCCTTATCCTCCCCTCCCCCCTCTCATTGAAACGCCATCATTGTTGATGTATTTTAATAATCCTCTGTTCGAGCTGCTCAACCCGAACCGCCCGGATCCACCGGGTCACGGATTAAAAAGCTGTGTGGGAACAGATGATGTCATGGTGGCGAGGACTTCTCCTTCAGATAGCATCTCTCTCTCTCTCTCTCTCTCTCGCTCTCTCTCTCTCTCTCTCTCTCTCACACACACACACGCACACACACAGAGCCGCTTTAAAGTCCAGTTAAAGAACGGGAATGCGTGTTGTTTTCTGAGCTTTGTGTGTGCACGCAGCCTGTGACAGCCGTGCACAGCAAAAATGACGTAGATGCTGCCGTAGAGAAGGAGGATGCGCTTATTTTGGTCAACGGGGGGCGTCGAGCCATCGTTTCCTGTAAGAAGGAGCATCACGTGTGTCCAACCTGCATCTCGCTTGACATCATCTTCATCACTCCATCCCACATCCTCTACTGTTCCTGTTTAATTTAAAAGAACGAAAAGCAAAGGTCAGTGCTACTAAAATCACCTTTAAGAAGTCCTCATTATTTATATATATATATATATATATATATATATATATATATATATATATATATATATATATATATATATACACACACACACAGGGTGTGCAGAATTATTAGGCAAGTTGTATTTTTGAGGATTAAATTAATTATAGAACAACTACTATGTTCGCAATGAACACAAAAGACTCATAAATATCAAAGCTGAATATTTTTGGAAGTTGGAGTGGGGCTTTTTTTTGTTTTAGTATCTTAGGAACATATGTGTGTGCAGGTAACTATTACTGTGCATAATTATTAGGCAACTTAACAAAAACCAAATATATACCCATTTCACTTATTTATTTTCACCAGGGAAACTGATATAACAACTCAAAATTTACAAATAAACATTTCTGGCATTCAAAAACAAAACAAAAACCAATCAGTGACCAATATAACCACCTTTCTTTACGAGGACACTCAAAAGCCTGCCATCCATAGATTCTGTCAGTGTCTTGATCTGTTCACGATCAACATTGTGTGCAGCAGCAACCACAGCCTCCCAGACACTGTTCAGAGAGGTGTACTGTTTTCCCTCCCTGTAGATCTCACATTTGATGAGGAACCACAGGTTCTCTATGGGGTTAAGATCAGGTGAACAAGGAGGCCATGTCATTTTAGACCTTTTCTGGCCAGCCACGCAGGGGAGTACTTGGATGCGTGTGATGGAGCATTGTCCTGCATGAAAATCATGTTTTTCTTGAACGATGCTGACTTCTTCCTGTACCACTGCTTGAAGAAGGTGTCTTCCAGAAACTGGCAGTAGGACTGGGAGTTGAGCTTGACTCCATCCTCAGCCCGAAAAGGTCCCACAAGCTCATCTTTGATGATACCAGCCCATACCAGTACCCCACCTCCACCTTGCTGGCGTGTGAGTCGGAGTGGAGCTCTCTGCCCTGTACTGATCCAGCCACGGGCCCATCCATCTGGCCCATCAAGACTCACTCTCATTTCATCAGTCCATAAAACCTTAGAAAAATCAGTCTTGTGATATTTCTTGGCCCAGTCTTGACGTTTTATCTTGTGTGTCTTGTTCAGTGGTGGTCGTTTTTCAGCCTTCCTTACCTTGGCCATGTCCCTGAGTATTGCACACCTTGTGCTTCTTGGCACTCCAATGATGTTGCAGCTTCACGCTTGATTTTCCTCAGTTCATGGGCAGTTATTTTGCGCCTTGTTTTTTCAACATGCTTCTTGCGACCCTGTTGACTATTTTGAATGAAACGCTTGATTGTTCGATGATCACGCCTCAAAAGCTTGGCAATTTTAAGAGTGCTGCATCCCTCTGCAAGACATCTCACTATTTTTGACTTTTCAGAGTCCGTCAAATCTCTCTTCTGACCCATTTTGCCAAAGGAATGGAAGTTGCCTAATAATTATGCACACCTGATATAGGGTGTTGATGTCATTAGACCACACCCCTTCTCATTACAGAGATGCACATCACCTGATATGCTTAGTTGGTAGTAGGCTTTTAAGCCTGTACCGTTTGGAGTAGAACAACATGCATAAAGAGGATGATGTGGTCAAAATACTCATTTGCCTAATAATTCTGCACACACTGTATGTATCTGCTCAGATTCAGTAAAATACAACAAAGCTGATGGACTTGTGTCTACCAGTACACGTGCAGGGGTGTCTGAGGGGGATGTGGGATGTTCTGTTAAAACTGAGTCAGTGATCAAAACCTTCAAACAGACAACATGAAGCTCAGGAAAGGAAACTCTTTCTCTGATGATGCCCTTAAAGACTTCACACAGTCACTGACTGCAAAAGAATCCAAACCGTGTTAAAATAAATATTTTATTCATGGTTATATTGAGTCATCAAAGAGCTGCTATTGCTGAGGGTTTCCTCCCAACAATATAACTGTAAGGTGAATATATTTAGGTAAATCTCTATCCAATTACCTGCACTTAGTCACACTGTTGGTTATTCACACTAGGATATAAAAAGCTCCTGATAAGTCCCTTCACCTGCTGAGGTTAAAGTTCCTGCTGATATAACTCATAAAGAAAGAACTCCACTGTTCTTTCAAGACCAAGATCATAACAGGAAGAGCTAGATCTGGATCAGGTCTGGTCACATTCAGCTCCATCGATTAAATGTTGCATGTTTGATTCCAAACATGTTGTACAGCGACAACCTAATGTAAAAACACCAGAACAGACTGAAATACAAATCCACACAGTGTGTGTGGTGATGGTGGTGGTTTAGATTTAACAAATATTAAACAAATAAAACCCAATCAATAGTTTCATCTTTGGGGAATCATGTTAACAGTTAAAAACAAATTTGAAAAATGCTCCGTTTATAATAACTGTATTCACATAAACCAATTCATAAAAATTACTAAGGAACCAATTACCATCCTGAGCTGCACGATGCAACAGTGAAGAAGAAAAACTGCTCTGAGAAAACTTTGAGGAGAACCAGAATAAGGAAGGGCGGACATCTTCCTGGATCGGTTGGGGTGCAGAGGACAGGAAAGAGGGGCCAGCAAGCAGCATAACTCTAAGCCAGGGATACCTGCTGGGAAAGAAAAAGAGAAACACAAATGAAAGACAACAACCATATCAGATATTTATACATGGAGAGTAAAGAGAGTAGAGAGGAGCCCAGTGCATCATGGGATGTCTCCAATCAGCCTCGGCCTATAGCAGCAAAACTAAAGGGATGAATAAGCCAGACAATATGTCTCTGCAGACCTGTTGAGCTGCAGATTCAGACCTGCAATTCTGGACCCGCTCTTCCAGACCCCTGATGATTTTGTGACAGTGCCACATATTGGCTGACAAAACGGCGACTACTAATTTAGTGTCCCACCCAAATACCATTTTCTGTTGTTTCCTTTTTACTGTAAAAAGTTATACTTTTAAAGCTTTATTATGCTTAAATAAAAGTAAAAAAAAAAAGAAAAAAAAAAGAAAGACAATTCATTTAAAAATTTTATTACACCCAGATATAAATACTCATATTTAACTGCTCATGAAGCTTCTAACTAAAGAATTTCCCTCTGGGGATCAATACTTCTGATTCTAATGAAGCTAAATGTTTCCTCCTACAGCTGTGAAGGTTTATTACAGCATCAGTTCTCACAGTTTAAAGGGTTAGTTCACCCTCATACTAAACAATTTTAAGGCTTATTACACCAAACAACTACTAACAAGTGAATAAAGTTTGTTTAATTTATGTTTCCTTGAACTTTACACAGAAAGTATGCATGTAGTACACATGTTTCAGTCGGTTTGTCATCATGGGAAATGTAAACTCTGTGCCCAACGATAGTGATGAGCAGGAGATATTAGTGAAGGCTATACTGTTTTATTCAAATGCTTATAATACTTATGTACACCACATCTACGGCTACTGAAGTTCCATGTAAAGTTCTCCATGAAGTTGTTGCTAGGATACAGACTAAAAATAATCATTTTATTAATAATAATAATAATAATAACACAAGACTATTGTGTTTCCCTGATGGATTCACTGAGCGATGTGGTGGAGAGATGTGCACTATAGGTGATAATGGGGGATGTCAGGTTACCCACGTTATAACACCTTGATGGACCAAACTGTGGTAGAAGAGGACTGCTCCCTACTTATAATGCAGGACAGAGAGATTTAGAAGATCCCCCATGCCTGCAGCCATCAGGCTTTTAAATTTATCTGCAGATGGTAGATGAGCTGCCAGACAAATGAATTTCCATTTGTTGTTTATTGAAGCAATTCTTATTTTTCTTAAGGGCAAAATATAAAATGAACAAGTAAACAAAAAGTTGCTGTACAGGCTGTTGAATTGTCTTTGAAGCTGAACTTGAATAACTTCTGCTTGTTTGTTTCTGCCTGGCTGCTGTTCTTCATTAACAATGTTTGATGGCTGTTTTGTGGTTTAATCCAACCATTTTAGTTATTTTTCTTAATATTTGTCAGGCTCAATTCTGGCACTTCAAAACCTTATACTGATCAAAACCACTAAAACATGCAATAGGAAATGTCTGCTCTTTTGTGTCCAGTCCTCAGTGTTGTTGTGGGAATTTGAAAGAAAGACCAAAATAGTTTAAAATGTTTTATTGAGGGCAATAAAACACCAGGGAGATCTGTAGAGAAAAGAAAAGGAACAAGCCTAACTGTCACAAAGCTGTCAGGATCTTGGGTTGGACTGGTTTACAATGAAGATCTAGTCCTGTCCAAAAATGAGCTGGTTGACACATGTTTGACAGAAGATCCTTTCCCACAAATTCAATCTTTTTTTTTCTCTTGTGAAATAAATCATCTTTCCAACTTAACTTTAAATTCTGTTAGTTTGATATAACCCCTCATCTGCTTGAGGACCAATGATGTGGGTGGTAAGCGGATATAAAAACTGCAATAGCACATTTATTTAAAAAACCTTATGATAGAATCGGAGACACTTCGGTGTGAAGGTCAAGCACACACCCCGCCCATGACTACCGGGTTAACATGTTGTGGCCCCGCCCTGCTGCACTCACCTGTGACTGCAGCCGCACCTGGATGCGCCCTGAAGGGGCAGAGTCTTTCCATTTCTCCAACAAACACACATTCATATATACACACTTCCCGCTCTTTCGGCTTGTTTCCCTTACACACTGGAGTTCTTGGCTTTTCTCCACGACCCGGAGCTGGTGGCCCGGTTCCAGAGACGATGCGGACTCTTCCTGGTCGAAGATTCGCATCACAGTGGGGGAACGACACGAGCGCATGGAGCTCAGGTCAACGGAGCGGTGTCCCGTGGCCAGCTGAAGGGGAAATGGGATCACCAGGACAGAAACTCCAACTATAAATACAAGGAGGCCGGATGCGCTCAGAGTGTAAGTCCTTAACTGCCCAGTCTCTTTGTGGGCCGAAATAAAACGAATTAATCCGATTTTTAATGAGTAGAAGAGTTAAATCGGAATTCAGAAGAAGTTCATTTGCATTTTATTCTGACAAAGTTGAGTGGAAAAGAAACACAAGAAGTTAAACACACACACACACACACAGCAGGTTAAAAAACGAACAAACTGAAACAAAGCCTGAGATCTATCTCCAGATTGTGCAGACTACTAAAGCCTAACAGGATTTTCTCGTTTATCTGGGTGGTTCTGTCAGACAGAATTTCTTCTGCAATAAGATAGAAACATTTTTTGCTTTAGTGAAGCTGCAGCTGTAGTATATTCTAGTTCAAAGATTTATTATTCACTGATTATTGAAAAGAAGAACATGAATAAAGAACAAACAGGTTTATAACAGAAGTCAACGAGGGTTACAGTTTGAAATAAACAGGCCTTTAGAAGGCAGTGGGCTGTCTGATGAAACAGGTAAACTACTTGCATTATGGGAAATGTTGACCTACAATCATGTGATTCAGTGGTTTATAAGGACATATTAAAACTCACACGTGTTCCTCATCAGGTGTTAAAATTCAGTAAATCCATCCTCAAGTGAACAATATTACATATCAAACTCTCACAGTTAACAAAAACTAAAAATCTGAATCAGTGTGTGGAGAAACTGTGTCCACCTCATGATGACCCATGACACCACTGGCCTTGACTGTTGGCCCTTGCCCTCCATACTACCATGAGTCTTTTACATTGCCATGGTTATGAAGTCAATTCGCCCACTAGTGGGTAGAGCTGATTTCAGAGTTAACTCCTACGTTCTGATGTCATTTTCAGACACTGAGGGGTGGCAGTAATGCACCGCCATAAAGTTGTTTCCAACACTCTCACGCAGCCTTTCTTTAAAAGCTCTAGCCATCTCTACAGTTGTTGTCCTCGTCATTATTCTCTTCTTTTTCTCTGGTTTGTTCCTTTCGATGGTCACATGTCAGCTATACTTTAGTGGCCCCCCGGTTTCCCGTGGCATTTCTCCATTTGCTGCGTCAAGCAACAGATCTGCCAGGCCCCTGAAAACACATTACTTATGCTCATAAAGGACACAGGAGTTGGACGAAAGTGTCCATCCGCCTGCAAGCATAAATGGGCCAATTTGCCAACCGAGGCCTGGAGAGTCTGAGATGTTGCCCTTGGTTTTTTGTTTTGTCTGTTTGTCTGAGCATTGCACAGTCTGACCTTGGGCTGAATTGACTGGGACCTTGCTGGGACGTCCACTTCTGTGAAGATTGACTACTGTGCTAAATGTTTTCCACTTGTGAATAATCTTTCTGTAGAATAGTTTGGAAAATACCTTTATAACCCTTCACTTGACTTCATCCAGCATCACCTGGCTGCTACTGACCCTTTCTATTCCCCAAACTTCCCTCTATGGAAGTTTTCACACACTGATTCAGACTTTTGGATTAATTCTGTAAATAGAGACAGTGATGTGTCATGTTGTTAACTGAGTACAGTAAGTAAAGAAGTGTTGTAGGTATTGAATTGCTTTTCAGGCCTCTTGTATGAATGAAAAAGGTATCAGACATGTAAAAAATAGATGGTGAGTGTGAGGTTGGACAGGACCAACTGGTACCAGCCCTGTCTTTCTTGTCATATATTTGTGTTCATTCTCTGCAGGCCGGCAGAAAACCTCAGTACGAGGTGAGGAACAGGCTGCTGCACTTCCTCTTCCTGTTGTCAGCTGGGTTAGGACATGAAATCTTTTACATCACCTGCCTGCCCTGCATACACTGGAATCTGGACCCTTTTCTTTGTCGCCGGCTTGTTAACATGTGGGCTGTAAGTCTCAAAGAGAAACCGTCTTTGTGCGTGCGTGCGTGTATGTGTGTGTTCACCTCAGTGTGCACAAACCACGTCTTCAGTCTGAAGTCCATCTCCTCCACAATGCCATCTCTCTTCTCTCTGCTGCTATGTCTCCTTCTCTTCACCTTTCAACCTCCTTTCATCTCCCCTCCCCTCCTTCACTGACCTGTCTCTGACACCACACAGTTCATGTGTCCCCAGGCCTGGCGGGGTGGTGGGGGCACAGGGGCCAGCCTGACTGGGGCCCCGCACATTAAAAAGACTGTTTGGATCTCTGTTTATTCTGACAGAATTCAGCAGTGTGATCAACATGTAGCGTCCATGAAACAGTGACTATTGTTGACGCACAGACATCCCGTGCACGTGCATGCTCGCTATGCGTGTGCGTGTATGATGGGCAGTGTGTTTTTGTGCCCTTTGTGTCCTCCACCCTCAGCTCTTGGTGGTGCCCTGTGTCTGAACCCCGTGTTTGGACCCCCAGGGGAACAGATACCATTCTTCTGGAATCCAGGCTGCACCATGCCCCCTTGTGAACTCCGTTCAAACACATACATAAACTCCAACACACACACACTACTGTTGCCTGCTAAACACACTTATTGCCTTCAATCTAGTTAGACATTACCAGCTTTTCCTCTGTGCCCCTCCCTCCCTCGCTCTAACAGCAGTGTTTTATTGGCCTCATCAGCCTTTGAGCTTCTCTGTCTGTGGACCATTTGGTCCCTCAGCCCTCAGGGAGCATCACCCTGCACCTTCTTCCAGCACCCTGCTGCTGTGCTGGTGGAACCAGCTAAGACTCATACAGACTTCTTCTCTCAGTATCACACACACATCTGTTAGTGTCAGCTCCTCATGCCAATAACACATTCACACACACTCATTTTACTTCCATTCTGACTTTGGTTGACTTACAAAACACTGGGAACCATCTGCTCATGAATCAAATTTACTGTCATACAAATCATACACCTGCTGTTCAGAATACTGAAATAAAATCAACTTTCATTATTTATTTCTTTTATTCCACTAGAAAAAAGTCAGTACCAAGATTAAAGATCTCTTTTCCTAAAGTGACTTGGACTACAGCTCAGAACTTGTTTTATTAGACAGCTCCTCCAGGTTCAGGTGTTTTTATTTGTGATTCCAGAGAGAAACTCACAAGATTTTCTTTTTTCCTCAGGTCACAGACATTATGGATAAATATACTGAATAATATACTGAAAGTAAAGAAAGCTCTCAGTAGGTCTGTACATGAGTTCACGAAGAGCTTCATAAATCAGAATATTACCATAGTTTGAGTCCAGAGGAGGACAAATCTAATCATCCAACCTGATCATGCAGCACACAGAGGTGTGAGAGGGGTTTGTGATTAAACTCAGAGCTTTAAAATAGATTCCATTATGTTTAATAAATACAAAGATGAATGGATGCAAGGTTTTGATTCGGACATTGATAGAAACATAAAAGTTGTTTTGAGAGGCCCCTGGACCATCATAAATGCTGTTTTTTCACTTAGATATTTATTTGCAATATTATGTAATTTAGAGTGGACAGAAAATCTAAACAGGCAAAAGTATATTGAATGCAGGACTATTTTAATGAATGATTTTTGTCATAATCAAAGGCTTCACCGTGACCCTGCCTCTGCTCGTCTCAGTGCTGCCTGGCAGCTTTGCTTTTATCACCTGACAAAATAACATAGTGATGCCACAAAACAAAATGCGCTCTTCAAAAGTCCTAATTTTCATGTTTACATAACTGTTCTCATTTTAACTGAAAAACATGTTAAAATTATTATGGTCCATTTATTGCAGAGGTCTGTACCAAATAAAAGTCTTAAGTTTGTACAACATTATGTGAAGGTCATGTAAAACGTAACAATGCCATATTGTGACTAAATCTGATTAATTATTTTAGCCCAAGTCACAACTGTAGCTGACTGGCCTCTCCACCTGCGTCTCCACCTGCCTCAGCATCTCCTTATCTGCAGCTTTGAGTTAGTCACCTAAAAAAATAACCAGGACTGTTAGAATTAAAGGACTAATTTGTGAAACTAAGTTATACGCATGAATAGCCATTTGATATTTGTCATTGCATCTGACCTTCGGGTCCACACTACTTGGCACCAAATCTGTGCATGCCAACTGCCGCCAACAACAACAATTTTTGTATATGTTATGGGTGAGTGTGACCAGAGCTGGATAGAAGAACCTTTTAGCCATTTAGACGGGAAGTTTAATAATATTATTACAAAGATGGAGCAATAAATAAATAAAACGCTGTCATTTCCAGACAGAGCAAAAAGGAGCATCTCTAGGTTAACGTACTATTTTAAAAAAAGAACTCTCTCTCTCTCTCTCTCTCTCTCTCTCTCTCTCTCTCTCTCTCTCTATATATATATATATATATATATATATATATATATATATATATGATAGATTGATAGATAGACAGATATACATACATGCATACACATATATATATATGTGTATATATATATATATATATATATATATATATGTGTGTGTGTATATATATATATATATATATATATATATATATATATATATATATATATATATATATGTATATATGTGTGTGTATGTATATGTATGTATATATATATGTGTGTATGTATGTATGCATATGTGTATATATATATATATATATATATATATATATATATATATATATATATATATATATATATATATATATATATATATATATACATACATATATGTATGTTATTTTAATGTTTTTTGTATATCTTACCAGCATGATTCCTGTGACACGACCTTATTCTGCAGTTCTGTGAGGTCACTGAGCTGCCTCACATAAATATGAGCTAATAACAAAAGCAGCTATTTATCTCATCACCATGGAACAAAACCATTATCACGTGTTTCCTCCATCACAAATAGAGACCTGTACAACTCCATGTCTGCTATAAATACACACTGAGACTCAGAGTCATCCTTGTGTTGACAGATCAAAGTCGGAAGCTGCCCTGCCCTCGATCAATATTCTTATTCAAGAGGTCAGAGCGTCTTTAGCTCTTCTCTTAATGTGACCAGACTGTCTGAGGGTCAGACTGTTTGATGTGGAGCTCACAAAGGCACCAATGAGGCTGCACTGCTGAATGTGATGTTTGTGTAGATGGTGCGGAGGGTGTTGATATAATTTTAGCTGTGGGAACTTCTGTGTCTCATCTTAGTGGGTTAAATTGTTGTCTGTTTGTCATCCAGTACCTGTTTCCAGTCAGGATGTGTGGAGATTCACTGCAGAAAGAAACTTATCTTCATGTGCAACCAAAGTTAGGATTAGAAAAATATGCTCTTTTAGGACCACTCTGTATTAACCTGATAAAATAGATAAAAGTAAGCAGATATAAATATCTGCTGATTTCACACCATGGGATTCTTCCAAAGATGGAGAATGAGGAGGTAAACTTTATCCTCCATCATTCGAATTTCAAATTAATTGACATAATGCTCATCAAATTTTGCTGAAGTGTTTGTTCAAACTTCAAACTTTTATTCACAGCATAAATGTTAAAATATTGTGTTGCCATTTAAGCATCAGGTTGTCGGCCTGCTACAGACATGGTGAACTTGTGCTGTAAAAACAGTTCAACCTATAGGAACCCGACTTGATATTTGTAACATACAGTTTCTGAGACATTTTGCTTCAATTTATGGTATAAACTTTGCTCAAAATCCTGTTGTATACAATCTGATACTTGTCTTCTGTCCCCTAATAGATACTCAGAAGCAGAAAACCATATTATAATATTTTTAATATATCACATGGTAATAAATGGTAGAAATCCCCCCCAAAAAATGTTAGTTTTTTGTTATATTTTGTTAAAGGGCCAAAAAAAGACCTCATATTTAAAAAAATGGACTTTTCTTACTTTTTTTATGGGTTGAGCCTAAACGGGTTTAAAAAACAGCTGGAAAAATAAGTAAAAAAATGAAATGAAATAGATTATTTTCAACCACGAACTCATCCTACGTGTCCACAGATGCTCCTCCCAGCAGGTCCTCACCCTGCTCCCCCTGCTCACCCAACCAGGGAAATGAACTTTCTGTCAGACTGGAAGATTATATTCCTGCTTTGGAGGAAAACCACGCAAACAATCAGAGATGAAGGTTTAGATTTCAGAGCTCTCTCTCTTCATTCATTCTGGAGCTCCCTCGACCAACACTTCTCCGTTTTAACTGATGTGAACAGCTGAGTGTACATGTGATTTTTGAGTTTTCATCAGATTAGAAATTAATCCACCTGAAACAGTTCGGTTGAACTAACTCTTCTGTTTTCCTCTGAGATCTAGTTCTGCCTTTTTACTGGTTGTATTTGTTTTAATGGTTTAGTTCCACACGTTCAGCTCGCCTTCACACACCTTCACTCCCACCACATTAAACCAGCTGGATCATGGGAAACTTTAATTCAGATTTAAAAACATGTCTTTTTCTCTCTACTGTTTTATATTGATTGATTAGTTGCAGATTTGATCTTTTATTATCGGCTTTTATATTTGTTTTTAAAGATACTGAGAGGATTGTACATGACAGCTGGATTACCCTAACAGCCTTTTTACTTGTCTTAATGGAAAAATCCCTGGACAGACTACAGACAGAACACAACTCTGCTGCTGGGCTTTTCACCAGAAAATAAAACATGATCACATTACACCCATTTTAGCACCATTACACTGGCTGATGGTACATTTAAGGATTGATTTTAAGATTTAACTGATTACTTTCAAAGCACTCAGTGGTCTTTGTTAAATCACTGAGCCGTTAACACCTTATGGTGCTTGGGTAGAAGTCTCATCTGTTCCAGCTGCTTAGCAGAAAATTAAATGGGGAACAGAGCTTAAGTCCAGGCTCCAAAACTCAGGAACAACCTGCCCAAGGAAATCAAATCGGCTGACTGTGTGCTGTCTTTTTAGAAATATATTTTTAGCTGAAAACCTTTGACTGATATGCAGTTTGTAGTAACAATATTAAAGCTTTATTTGTGCAGTGCTTAATGTAGCGGCAGAGAATAAAAACATGTAAAATAGCTGGAGATAATAATATAAAACAATGAAATTCTAGGGCAGAAGTCAATAAATAAATAACATCAGTTAGTAAAAAGACCATCAGATAAAGCTAACCGTAACGTGGTAATAACAGCAACAACGAGGTATTGCATCTGTCCTAACAAGATTACAAAATAACTAACCCATAAAAGGAGGATAATACAGAGTGTCAGCAGCTGAATATCTTATATTCGTCAGACAATACCAAAGTCCCTCTGAAAAATACAGTTTTAAAGAGGACTAAAGGGTATCAAGAGATGTCTGCACTCAAACACACAAAACTTAGAGGTCCATAAGGTTGGGGGTTCGGATAGAAAAGGCCTTATCGCCCTTTTTTTTACAAACTGTGATCAGGGGACAATTAAAAGGGCACTATCTACCAATCTCAGTGATCAGGAGGAATCAAGTCAGTAAGTCTGAAACTGATGTGAGCAGGAAGATTTTGAAATCAATACAAAATCTAACAGGAAGCCAGTGAAAGTAAATTAGTTTTATGTATTGTTTTGAATTTACTCAAAGAGAGAGAAAGCCCTGACTAATACATGAGTACAGTGAATTACTGTAGTCACGGCAAGAACAGACAAAAGCATGCACCACCTCTTGTTGGTCATCAATTGATAGAAATGAGCTGATTTTAAATTTGACCCAAGCAAGGTTGGAATCTTTGGATGATATTATCTGAGAGATTACCAAGAACTTGGAGGACCACAAAGAATTACCTCTAATTTTTAGTCAATAAATGCAAATGAGACAGAAGGGTGGAAATAAAATGAAGAAACGTTCAGTGCTGAAGACTCAAAGCTCTTCCGTCAGTAGTCATTTCTGGTTCTCCCCAGAACTCTGCTCAACTTCTGGGGTGGGCCAAAGAAAGGAGCTCAAAAAAGACCCTGATTCCTGAGTGTTGGAGGTCTTCATATATAAACCTCCAGCAGGTCAGCCTCATGCAGTGAGGTTTCAGCTGTGTGGTGTAAAGGTACATTTAGTGCGGGTGCATTAATTAATCCCTCTGATTACTGCATAGTGTTTCAGGAATTTTCTCTCTGTCTCTACTCCCATCTATACTCCACGTCTATGTGTTTTGTTTTAAATATTTGGTGTAACTCCAGAGTATTTGGGAAGAACCGGGCAGTCTGATCTGGTCTGTGCCTGCACACAGTAGCAGATGCATGAATCTCTCCATCTCTGTGTTCAGGTTACTGCACCAACTGTGGGTCAATACATGTACATTCCTACCTCAGTCACCACAGTAACGAGCACGACCTGATTGCAGCGTCAGTAGATTGTAATAACAACCTCTCTCTTCTGTTCCTTAAACACACACATTAGTGTGTTGCTCCCTGTGTGTGCACCTCCTCCCTGCTCCTCACTGAGACAGCCATTCATTAAATATAGAAGGCAGAGCTTTAAATAAACTTGGAGCTGCAGCAGGCTGCCCCTCTGACGGCCGACCGGGATTTCAGGGAAGAGAATAGGTTACACATTTGGCTGAAGACGCACACACACATCTTCCAGTGATTGTTGCAACCTACCAACTGCAGATGGAGTTTCTGTCCTGTGGTGTTGCTATGTCTGTGCAGTTTTCCTTCTTCCTCTCATGCTGATTTGGTGATTATTTATTCATGAGAAAGTGAACTTAGTTGAAAGCACATGATTTTTACTTCCTCTTATCATGTGACTCCCCTTCTTGCTTCTTACTGTCCTCTGGCTCTCCAGAATTTGACTGCAAAGATTTTGTTAAATTATTCACACAAGGTGGAAATTAATAATCTGTACTTTTGTACCTCCATACATGTCTCCTCCAGTTGGTGATGTACATCGGCCAGGTGATGAAAGACATGCTGAAGCTGCCTCGTCCTCCCTCACCACCTGTGGTCAAGCTGGAGAAGCGTGTGGATGCAGAGTATGGCCTCCCCTCCACCCATGCCATGGCTGCCACTTCCATCTCTTTCACGCTTTTACTAAGCGCTCCCTCCAGAGTCCAGGTGAGTCTGAGACTGCGCTCAAACACTAGAGCATCTACAGATTATTAATCATTATAAACTAATTACTAAAAGTAAGGTGAATATGTAAATTAATCTCAACTCAAAGTTGCTTTTTTGGAGTTAAGGGGGCCAGTAGCAGTCAGGTGTTGCTGGATGAAGTCAGGGTTATAAGGCCATTTCCAAACTATTTGGATGATTATTCACAAGTGGAAAAAATTTATTACAGCTGCCAATCTTCCCAGGCTGTATGTCCCAGCATGTTTGGCCCTAGGTCATATAATGCAATGCTCAGAGAAACTGCAAAAAAACTGAACGAGCTACGTCTCAGACTCTCCAGACTTCAGTTCAGTGGCAGAGCTAGACTTTTCTTCACGGGGTGGTCAGAGAGTGGACAAGACTTTATTTTACTTAAAATATGATTGGTTTATGTTTTTCTCTTTAATGCACACTCACTCACTGCTTTGATAACTATGGTCACATTAGACCAGAGATCTTTATATTAATAATCTGTGGAAATAAAGTACCTCACAGAATTAAGTACGCCCTTCACATTTTTGCAAATATTTTATTATATCTTTTCATGGAACAACACTATAGAAACTAAACTTTGATATTCTGTATGTCAAAGTGTAATTTCTATAGTGTTGGCCCATGACAAGATATAATAAAATATTTGCAAAAATGTGATGGGTGTACTCACTTCTGTGAGATAGTGTATTAGCAACTAGTTAAAAAGTTAATAGAAAGATAAGTTGGTTGTTTTGGGATGCAGTATGTGGCACTTAATGTGGTAGTAAGGGGATCAGTGGCTTCCTCCATGGCTAGCTGTCTAGTGGTTGTAAACTGGATCTTGGTGACTTGAGTGGCTAACTCTACGTTGGGAGCCGTCAGGCTGCTGATACTGGGGCTGGGGTCAGTCTCGGCCTGCTCTGTGTCTTTACAAAAAAGTCAGACATATCTCCCTTTATTTTCACTATTATATTTTTTATACAAATTAAGTCTAGTTCCAGATTATATTTCTCCAAATTTTCACACCGTAACTACTTTAAAGTCGACTAACATCCTTGCTAGCCTCCTGTTTCAATCAAATTGGACATAGCTCTAGCTTCGTCAGTTCTAACTCAGATAATTTGTGCATCTTTACAGATTTTTTCAACTCCAATGTGAAACTCTTGATTCACTGAGTTGATTTGTAGTTCCTAAATACACTCACTGAAAACTAAATATGACATGGTTTCTACACCTGATCTTAAAACTAATCTAGTGCTACTATAGAACTAGATTAGCACTGCTATGTAGCTTGATGCTAACATCAGTTTAATTGCCTTGCATAACATTTAAGGTTGTACTTGCACAAAGACAAAATCTCTTCTCAATAAGTGCAGCGAGATGTCAATATTTTCAAAGGAAAAATAATTAGGAAACTACTTTAAAATCTACTTCAAACTGATGTAGTGATACTGGTGATCCATGTGTGTCTAAAAAGAATTTCTGTCCCCCTCCTAAAGGGACCTGTCAATCACCTGAGGTGGCACCTTGGGTGTCCAATCAGATTTCAGAAGTGGCAAGCATCACCCTGGCCACCCTTCTTGCTGTGCTTCTGCATATGTTTGATTTCTGTTAGAAAAGAAAACTAATAAAAATAAATTAAAAAAAAAAAAAAAAACACTCAACAAGTTTGGCTTGTTTCGAAGGGTTACAGGAGAAATCCTCTTCTCTAAAAAAAAAAAAAAAAAAAAAAAGAACACAGCAGCATAGCTTAGATTTGCTTAGCTGCATCTTAACAAACCACAACCAAACATAGCTTAACATCACAAACACCTCATACCATCTGTCAAGGACAGTTTGGAGAGCTGGTGATTTTCGACCTGGACACCTTGAAGTCATTAAGTGGACCATGAATTCCTCTGAATACTAAAGTATTCTACAGTCAAATGTGAGACCACCTGCCTGACAGCTAAAGTTTGACTGAAACTGGCTCAACCTCAACCTGGTTGAAATGCTGTGATGGGACCTTCAGAGAGCTGTACAGAAAACAATGCTGCAAATCTCAATGAACTGAGACAACACTGAAAAAGAGTGGACCAAAGTTCCTCTCGAGCCATATGACAACGTCATACAGAAAATCATTACTGCAACTTATTGCTGCCAAAGGAGCTTCTATTTGAACCTAAAGACCATGTGTATAGAAGGAGTTTGGATTTGAGGCAGTGGGAGTTGTCTATGAAGGGAGTGTCCCTGCTGTCCATCACAGTTTTGACTGATCTGTTAGACAATGAGCTGTGGGAGGCAGGCCCAGCAGTCACCATCAGTCACCATCATCCACACCCACTGAGGTGCTGCTTCATCCTCTGATAGACTGAACTGAGTCAATGACTGTCAGAGCCATTCCCCACCTCCCGTCCTGCTCCTGATTCATCCTGCCAAGTCAATAAAACACTGACAGACTGAATCATCTTAAACGAGCACCATGTTGTAGAGAAGTACAGCAGTTAAGACTTTACAGTCTCCAGAGCTGTCAGGCTGATTTGTGACAGGATCATATTGACTAGCTTGCTGTTCTCAAGGTCAGAGAAATCACATCACTACCCCAGACACTCATGTACAGTAGAGCACTTAACTGTGACCTGAAATTCCTCCAGGAATCCCCGGCCGAAAAGAAACATGGCTGTCGATGAGCAGCAGGCTGTTTACTGAGGCTCCTGAATGGCTGAAAGTCCTCGGGGCATCTCGGCCCGTTCCCGAAGAGGGTCAGAGGTCACCGCAGTCAATCACACACTGACCCCCTCCTGTCCCTCTCAGCCTTTGTGGCCATTCATAAAAAAACCTCCCTTCATGAAGTACCACTGAATAGGCTTCCAGCTGCAAAGGACAGGAAAAGACAGAGGAAAAAAGGAGGAGGAGATGGAGCGCAGGAGGGGAGGAGGGTGGAGGAGGTGAATGAATACATGAGGCCTCTCCTCACTGTTATTGAAATAGAGGGAAATAAAACCTGCGGCCGCAGGTAAAAGAAGGGAGGAGATTTAGACAGCAGAGGAATAAAGGGGCAGTGAGGCGATGACAGACTGTACGTCAGCCAGGGAGGAAGAGGAGGCAAACGTCAGGATGAAGGCAGAAACCATGTGATGAGTGAGAGGCTCGGCCCAGTTTTAATCTGACATGTTTTCTCTGATGTTGGTCTGTTTGTGCCTCAGGTCCAGTTTGAGGTGGGTCTGCTGCTGGCCTTGACGCTGTCGTCCTTGGTGTGTCTGAGCCGTCTTTACACCGGCATGCACTCAGTTTTGGTGAGATATACGTACACACATTACACACTGTACACACAACAGTGTGTACAGTGACAGTGGAAAATATTTAACTCCACCACGCGATTTATAATTATTAAACTGTGTCTCGGGAAATACTGCAAAGAAATTAATGTTTTCTTTATTTAACTAGGGAATATACTGTCACAGGCCACTTTATCAGGTTTGTCTGTTTAGTTACTTGTTAACACACATATCTAATCAGCCAATCACATGGCAGCAACTCAATACATTTAGTCATGCAGACATAGCGAAGATGACTTGATGAAGCTCAAACTGAGCATCAGAATGAGGAAGAAAAGGGATTTAGGTGATTTTGAATGTGGCATGTTTGTTGGTCTGAGTATTTTAGAAAATGCTGATCTACTGGGACTTTCACACACACCATCTCTAAGGTTGACAGAGAATGGTCTGAAGAAATATCCAGTGAGCAGCAGTTGTCTGGACCTGAATGTTTGAAGTCAGAGGAGAATGGCCAGACTGGCTGGAGATGATAGAAAGGAAACCGGAAGTCCAGTAAGCACTGGTTCCAACCAGAATAGAAACAAATATCTTTAATGTCATTGTAACAAGTATGATGAGATTTAAAAGTGCCATCCAATTAATACCCCGGATATAAAATTTGTATAAAACATTTAAATAAAACCCATAAAAGCAAAATATAAAAAGTCAGCACAAGCAGAGACCCATCACACTGTTGCTACACAACTACACAGTTCCTGCTGCCTTAAAAAAATAAAAAATAAAAAAGCACACAATGTCATTAGGTATGCAGAATACCGTCACCCAACACGTTCAAATCTTATCCTCCTGCCTTGTATCAACAGTTCAAGCAGTTTGGACCCTTTATTACCAACATCACATGGTTTAACCAGCACAGCCTACCTGAGTATTGTGGCTGACCATGTTCATCCCTTTATGACCAGAGTGTAGCATCTTCTGATGGCTTCTTCCAGCAGGATAATGCACCATGTCACAAAGCTCAGATCATCTCCAACTGCTTTCTAGAACATGACACAGAACATGTACTCCAGTGGCCTCCACAGTCAGCAGATCTCAATCCAGTAGAGCAGCTTTGGGATGTGGTGGAATGGGAGATTCTCATCATGGATGCAGCCGACAAACCTGCAGCAGCTGTGTGATGCTGTCATGTCAATATGGAGCAAAACCTCTGAGGAATGTTTCCAACACCTTGTTGAATCTATGACACCAAGAATTGGGGTGTTTTTTTTTAAGTACACTGCTCAAAAAAAAAACAAAGGGAACATAAATAACACAATGTATGTCCAAGTCAATCACACTTCTGTGAAATCAAACTGTCCACTTAGGAAACAACACCGATTGACAATCAATTTTACATGCTGTTGTGCAAATGGAATAGCCAACAGGTGGAAATTATAGGCAATTAACAAGACACCTTCAATAAAGGAGGGGTTCTGCAGGTGGTAACCACAAACCACTTCTCAGTTCCTGCTTTCTGGCTGATGTTTTGGCCACTTTTGAATGCTGGCTGTGCTTTCATTCTAGTGGTAGCATGAGACGGAGTCTACAACCCACACAAGTGACTCAGGTAGTGCAACTCATCCAGGATGGCACATCAATGCAAGCTGTGGCAAGAAGGTTTGCTGTGTCTGTCAACGTAGTGTCCAGAGCATGGAGGTGCTACCAGGAGACAGGCCAGTATCAGGAGACATGGAGGAGGCCGTAGGAGGGCAACAACCCAGCAGCAGGTCCGCTACCTCTGCCTTTGTGCAAGGAGAAACAGGAGGAGCACTGCCAGAGCCCTGCAACATGACCTCCAGCAGGCCACAAATGTGCATGTGTCTGCTCAAACGGTCAGAAACAGAGTCCATGAGGGTGGTATGAGGGCCCGACACCGTGCAGGATGTTTGGCATTTGCCAGAGAACACAGAGATTGGCAAATTCGCCATTGGCGCCCTGTGCTCTTCACTGAGCACGGGACAGACGTGACAGAGTCTGGAGACACCGGGGAGAATGTTCTGCTGCCTGCAACATCCTCCAGCATGATGGTTTGGCAGTGGGTCAGTAATGGTGTGGGGTGGCCACACAGCCCTCCATGTGCCCGCCTTGTAGCCTGACTGCCATTAGGTACCAAGATGAGATCCTCAGACCACTTGTGAGATCATATGCTGATGCAGTTGACTATGGGTTCCTCCTAATGCAAGACAATGCTAGACCTCATGTGGCTGGAGTGTGTCAGCAGTTCGTGCAAGACGAAGGCATTGATGCTTTGGACTTGCCTGCCCGTTCCCCAGAACTGAATCCAAATGAGTACATCTGGGACATCATGTCTCGTTCCATCCACCAACAGACTGCACAACAGACTGTCCAGGAGTTTGCTGATGCTTTAGTCCAGGTCTGGGAGGAGATCCCTCAGGAGACCATCCGCCACCTCATCAGGAGCATGCCCAGGCGTTGTAGGGAGGTCATACAGGCACTTGGAGGCCACGCACACTACTGAGCCTCATTTTGACTTGTTTTAAGGACATTACATCAACGTTGGACCAGCCTGTAGTGTGTTTTTCCACTTTACTTTTGAGTGTGACTCCAAATCCAGACCTCCATGGGTTAATAAATCTGATTTCCATTGATAATTTTTGTGTGATTTTGTTGTCAGGACATTTAACTATGTAAAGAACAAAGTGTTTAATTAGAATATTTCATTCATTCAAATCTAGGATGTTATTTTAGTGTTCCCTTTATTTTTTTGAGCAGTGTGAAAGGGGCCTAACCCAGTACTAAAGAAGTAGACCTGAAAAAGTGACCATGGAGTGTAAGTGATTAATTTTGGCACTTTTCTTCAATCTACCATAAACATCCAAAGTTCTCATCATGTAAAATACTCATGCAGTTACTTTATATATGAGAAGATCCCCTGAAAACGGTCGTGTGAACATTCAGCTGCGCTCTGATGGTAAATCACACATCATCTTCCTCTACCAGCTGCTGTTTGATGACAGAAAATGTACAAAAATAAAATAAATGACTGATGTGCCACTCTAACAAAGCGCTAATGTACTCGCTGTCTCTTTTATTGTTGCTTCACATTCTTATGAAATGTGATTGTGAAGTAAATCCATCATTTCTGTTCTCCTCTGTTGGAGCATCACTGTGGTTTACTGGGTTCTGATAACCAAACAGCTTTTCACCTTTTATTTCTAATGGAACTGCATTTTCTCCATGGTAAATTTTTAATTAAAATGTAATTTTCTGATTGGCTGGTAGGACGAGGTGTAAGATTTTTAAGGTGTTAACAACGCTGTCATGGTTCTGCTTCTAGGATGTGGTCTGTGGCGTTTTCATCTCGGCTGTCCTCATTTTGCTCACCTACCCTCACTGGGAAACCTTTGACCGCCTCCAGCTTAACAGCTGGATCTCCCCCATCGTGGCTCTGTCGCTGCTCTTCTTCCTCAGCTACACATACCCAGATCTGGACCATTACACCACCACCAGGGGCGATACCACCACCATCCTGGGAGCATGTGCAGGCAGCTCAGTGGGATACTGGCTGAACAAGCAGCTGGGTCAGACCTTTGAGCCCCAGGGGACGTTACCGGTCCCCCTGCCCACCCTGACAGCTGCATCAGCAGCACGGGGTGCTGCTCGCAGCCTGATGGGTATCGTGGCGTTGGTGGGGACTCGGCATATTGTGAAAAAACTTAGTCTGCGCTTGTTATATTTGTGGTATGGAGTATCAAAAACTGACGAGAGCGCCAGGAGGAGGAAAGAGATCGAAGTGCCGTCAAAGTTCACCACATACACAGCTGTGGGACTCGTTCATTCAATACTGGTTGACAGACTGTTTGTTTTACTGGGGCTGCATTGACCTGTGTGTAAATAGCTGAACAAAGTGTTAAATGATCTTTTTGTAATATGTAAGGAAAGTGAGAATCCTCAGAGGAAATGATTCACTGCGTGTGACTGACCCAACCGAGGAGAAATCCTCACAGCAATAAAGTTTGTATCCTTCAGCTCTTGGTGAGGTCATCATGTAGATTATGAAGCAAAGATTAGAGATGTTTCAGTTTCCTACTCCTCCACTTTCTGCTACATTTGCTGATATGGGTTAAGAAATCAGAGAAAAACCAGTTTAACCTCTTTATCTTCCCACTAGGGTTACTACGCAGGCTGCAGCAGGTTACAGTTTGGGTTAGGAGGAATGTCAGCACACCTGTCAAACTCCATTTACTAATCTGACATTCAGATGGAAGTCCACTAAAGCTCCAACAGAAACACTGTTTCCTGCTGATAAGATAGTCTAGAGAAAGCTTCAAGGCACAAGTCAGAAGTTAGAACAGCTTTATTTAAAGATTGGTTTATATGAAAGGATGAGGAGTCTTTTCTACGTGAAGCACCTGAGTTTGTAGGAAAAACTTCTGAACGGTTACAAACATCAGATCTTATTGAAGGCAGCTACGTCCACAGACTGAACATGCTCCTCGAAGGCAGTGATGGCTTCCTCCAGCTGATCCGTCCCCACCTTATCATCCTCCACCACACAACCAATCTGGAGCTTCTTGATGCCGTAGCCCACCGGGACCAGCTTGGACTGCCCCCACAGCAGCCCGTCCATGCTGATGCTGCGGACGCACTCCTCCAGCTTGGCCATGTCCGTCTCATCGTCCCAGGGCTTCACGTCCAGGAGGATGGAGGACTTGGCCACAAGCACAGGCTTCTTGGATTTCTTGGCGGCATACTCAGCAAGGCGCTGCTCCTTGATTTTGGCCGCCTCCTCGCTCTCGGCCTCATCGTCTGAGCCAAAAAGGTCGATTTCATCATCGCTGGTGTTGTTAGTGGAAGTGGGGGGAGTGAGGGGGAGTACAAACTTGCTGCTGGCTGATGGGAGATAAGCTCTCTCCAGCTGGAACGACTGGATGTGGTTGTACCAGCGCCTGACGTGGCAGAAGGTGTGCGTGGGAGGAGAGGGGATGGCGTCGAACATGGCGGTGTCTGCTTGGGACGCCATGAAGCCCTCTATGTAGCTTCTGTCTGCCAGGAAAACATTGAGAGCTTTGAGGCCCGTGTGTGTGTTCATGTCACCAAACACAGTTTTTGTGGAGCGAAGGTAGGGGGGCGGGGCCTGCGTGGGAAACTTGTGTGTGATGAATTCCTGCATGGGAACGTCGTGTGTGAGGAGGGTTTCAGCAGTGTGGCCACTGAAAGAGTCAAAGCAACAGGTAATGAGTCACGACAAGAAGTACGGCCTAAAGTAAGAGCAGGCATGCACACACACTGAGGTAACCTTTTAATTTTTCCATCCTCATTACAGATATAAAACATCTCCACATCCTGAAACGCCTTCACTCTTTCACACACATCACACTTTCACTACACACTCCGTATAGATCATCTCTGAATTAGCCTGCTGTGGAAGAGGTTTAGGAAGGTGAAATCACAGGAAGGGCTCGATGTCCATCTCCAGGGCAGAGCAGGGCATGGTGAGCTCGAAGCGGTTGACAACGTCCGGGTGGAGGACTCCAAGACGCCCAACACTCTTTCCACAGACGAAGATCTCAGCACAGCGCCCGGGGAAGAAAGTGGAATCTGGAAAGAAATACAAAAAAAATATCAACCTTCATCTTCATGAGGCCTTTTTTTATATATGTCTGAAATGACAAACCCAAAAGAAAGCTGACATGTGAGATTACTACAGAAGTACCAGAATCAGGATATGTGTTACTGTGTCAGATTAATTCACCTGGAACACAGTAGAAAATGCAAATGGTTATTTCCAGCTAAAAGTAAACCACATTACTTTCAGTGAAAACCAGAGGATAGCAGCCCAGTTCATCTAGGAATTAGTAAGGTAGACCTAGGAACTAGCATAGTAATGTCAAATGAAGAACTGTGATATAGTAAAAGGTAAAAATGTGAACCTGAGCAGTTTTCCAGATGTTTTAATAGAGGTGTTACATAGGTAAATATCTTAGCAAACCATCGGCCGAAGCTGATGGTGGACACCTCTATCAACAGTCAGAATCCAGGGATAGCCCCCACATTCAATTCAGAAACACCATGAGGATCCAGAAAGAAATGAAGCCCAAGATAGCCTATGATAGGAAGAGTGCTGACTTCACCATGTAACCCCCTTCATCTCCATGGAAACTAGCAGGACATTCATGATTTATTTCAAATAAAGCCAGAGTCGTAGGACACATTAGCAGTTTTTAGAGCTGGAATCAAACTTCAAATCAAAAGACGCGAGTTTTGTCCCACAGCGAGACTGACATCTTTGTAATCAGCAGTCTCTGCTTTCATGTGACACCTGGTTTGTGTGGTTTCCTTGGAGAAATTAGCAGAAGCTGTAAAGTGGACAGTGCTGTTCTCATGTTTTTCTTACATTCCCACATAATTGCTTGTAATTAATCAGATCCCGACTTCTCCTTCAACAATCCAGGGCCCTGTTTTGTTCAACCACGCTTATACACAGATTTGTGCATATCAAGTGCATAAGAACATTTTCACATGAAATGTGAAATTTACCAACTTCTACTTAAACTGTTCCTAAATATAAGAACAGCTCAGACCATTTGAACTGGTGGTAGAAAACAGAAACTGCAAACATCTTTGCAGGTTTCACTGAAGGAAGTCTCAGCATCCACATGCATTTTTATCTCAGAAACGTAATTAATGATCTTTTTTTATTATTTTTATAGATACACATGTAGCTTAGCTAGTTTCAAAACTTGCAACAGACACCTGTGACAGACAGGTGAGAACTTATCACTGATCTGGTGTTGTGGAAAAATTTTTCCGACTTTGCTGCGAGTTTATCTTCAGAAAACTGATTTGTTTGGTGAGATCACGGTGACTTCTGATCAGATTCTAAATCCCAAAAGAATTCTTGTTAGATTTCGGCTGTGATCTGAGACCTGTGTTACCGAGCTAGACTAACTGGATAGAAAGTATTCCAGTGAATATCCCAGTGAGTTTCTGTCACCAACATGAGATAAGAGACCTGTCAGACATTTCCTGACCCTCACTGAGCTGGATTACACCATCCATGCTGGATGGGGTCTTTTCTCTGGGATCCATTTATTTCTCTGGAACAATGCAACATCAAGCTGAAATCAAACAGAAAAGAGCTGCAGTGATGTGTGTGTTCAAGTCACGTCTTTATTTCTACAGAACTAACCGGGGTTTGCCAAAGAGCTTTAAGGGATTAAAATACAACATCCAAACAGTTCTGTTTGGTTTTGTCCTCCAGTTGCAGATACGACGTCTGTGTGCAGTGAAAAGATTCCTTTTTTTAAAAAAAATAACATAACAGATTTTATGTTGATTTAAAGCGATTTTATGTTTTGTATATTGTAAAAATGTATATTGTTTCAGAGTATTGTTAAATAGCGTAAAATGTATCTTCTGCTCTTGCACGATTGTAAGTGTGCTATCCATCTGATAAATGAAGGTCCAAAACTCCTGAATGAAGCATCATGGTTCTGGATTTTGCTTCCCAACTGCTACATTTGTTTGAAGTGGATTTGATTTTTCCAGAACATGTTTGGTGTTCCTATCACAGACTGAGTCAGGCGTACAGCGTGGGTGATGCTGTGCTGCTTTTCATTGTCATTTGTTCACCCACATTCATCATCAGCAATTACTTCTCCATCTGTTGGTCCAAAACTAATCAAAATCTAAACCAGAACCTCACTACTACAACATGCAGAGTAAAAATGGTTTCTGTTTAACAATGAGCCCTGATGGGACAGAAAAAAGGACAGTTAATGCGACAACATTTCAAGTTCTTAACATTAGTAATATTGGACCATTTGACCATGACCGAGTTTTCTTTCTCTAATTACCAGAACCAATCTAGACCTCCATCACCACTGAAACCAGCAGACTCCTGTCAAGCTGAAGCAAAAGCCTTCACAGACTTGTCAGAAAAAGATAAGATACAGGGATTGCTATGGCAACACAACCCTTCCTACACAGAGCACTTTCCCATCATTCCCTAATTTTTCCCACACTGCCTTTCTAATGGTTTCCAGAGCCCACAGCCTCCATGAACAAGAGGAGTGAGGATGCTGCCGAGTCCAGCTGCTCCGTGTCTGTTCGGAAACGTCAAACTGCTGGAATGTGCCCAAGTTGGTTTGCACGTCACCTGAATCACTATAAGCGGGATGCCATGGCAACCATATAAATAGCTCTGGTATATCTTAAATAACTGATCAGTCAATGAAAAGCCCGGAAACTTTCCACCCACTCTCCTCCAACTTCCAGCTCATCTGCAACAAAAACTGGATCCAACCAAAACCAGGATTTTGACCGGTTTCGAAGAAAAACTAAAAGCCACTTCATCCTGCAAGCAGCAAGTATGAGATGCTTCATTTATGGATGATTTCTGATTTGTTTGGTTTTTTTAGGTGTTTCTGAGCTCATCATATTACATCTGACTCAGTGTGTCTGTGTGTGTGTGTGTGTGTCTGGCAGCCCAATGAAGATCAATAGTCAGTAAAATGGGCACTTTTCATATTTTGGCTAAAAGCTGCTTCCACAGCATCAATGACTGTGTGAGAGGCATTCAGGGAACTTTAGTAAATTGGAACTGCATAATTCACCTAACTGAAGTGAAGATAAGAGGAACAGATACATGAAATCTGACAATTCCTGCTGGTTTTATCAGAAGAAGCTAAAAGATGAGATTTGTTTGGCTTTTTAAAGCTCAGCATCAGCATGCCATTAAATGAGTACAACTGCTGTATTTTCTTCTGAACAAAACCACTGTGTGTATGTGTCAAACTGAACAATTGACATCCTGCACATGTGCAGTTCAGCAGTAAAATTAACATGTCACACACCCACAGATTTCCTCTGTGCATCTGAATTCAGGTCTACTTTGTGAATCTCGACCATCATTCTGTTGAATTTGTTGATTTGATCAGAATTCATACACATGATTTCTGATATGCAACCAATGAAACCACCTGGGTCCCCATTTATACGAAGAAACTGTCCTAAATTTCATCCGACTGAAATTTAGAATGCTCCTAAGTACAACAAATAAAAAAATCTGTATTTATCCAACATGTGGAGGCCAGTCATCCACACATTAGGAAGTAAACGGCTGTTGATAAACCCCACATTTTCTTGCACGTGCTCGTTCATGGTCTTTTTTTGTCAGAAACGCCCTCTTTTAACCACATATGGTGACAACACATTTCTTAAAAAGCCACGCGGAAATCGCTTGTGTTCCTCCCCAAAGATGGGTGAAGAAGAAAGAATTCATTTCTGCTGAGTTTGAAGCCAAGCAAACATCCCCGGTTAGTTCACGCATTCAAATACAGCTAATATTTATTTTAAAAAAAAAAGAAAGATCTGAAGCACAGTTGCAAAATTTTAGGAGTGAGAAAGGATTTGATCTCCATCACAAATGTTAATAAAAAAAAGATTGTTAAAACGTTTATTATTTTCTAAAAGATCACTAATTGAGTTATTTTTTAGCTGAAATAAAGAATGCATGAGAAAGCAGAGATTGCTTCGACACCTGTAGAAATAAAGCAGTTTCCCTGTTCTAGCACCAGATTCTGTGCATACGCAGGCCGTTAGCAAGCTAGTTGCAGGGTTCATTGTAGGAGACATGCTTCCCTGTCGACTATTGAAACGCCCAGGTTTAGAAAAATACTAGATAAAATGATTATGAGACAAGTGTGCCCATTTCTTCCCACAGACGGGGATGTTGTTTCTATGGTTTTAAAGCTATTTTGTTTACAATATACAATAAACACTATGCAGACAGGCAGTGATGATTCGGCTATGATGTTTGTCCATGTCTACTAAGAAATGGCAAAAGTTTTTCCTAGTTTTTTTTTGTTTTGTTTTTTTTGTCTCTGCGTTACAATAAGGGAAATTAGTCCGTGATGAGGCTTGAACATAACTTCACAGCTGAGCGTAGGATAGCTACGGGTTTGAAACCTAGATCAGGTTCTGTGTAACATAAAAATGAATCGCAATCATTTCTGTTTTGCCAGTTGCAACAGTTGTGATTTTGATTTAAAAATGATTCATTGTTGAGCTCTAGTGTGGTGCTGACAGAGAACACACTCATCACAGAGCACAATGTTTTTACCGTGAATTGTTTCCTGTAATTTCCGTTAACAGGTGAGCTGTAAAGTCTTCAGACACAGTTTGTTCATTTACTGCAACATTAAACTTAAACTAGAAATTATAAAAAAGCAGCTTTTTTTTCCACACACGAAAACTGAAAAGTTTGAACCGACTGTTTACATCAAATCTAGCGACTCATCACTGCCTCCGTGTGTCAGATATTCTCCCAAAAAGCCACACTTCCAAAGCTAACCCTAAAACATGCAAGGTTGATTACTGACAAAAACAAAACATCACATTACCACCATCTCCGGTCTGAGACCCTCCATTGGACACAGCTTTTAGGTGAAAAATCAACATCTGCCTGATAAGTGTCTTCTGACTCTTTTGGCCACACCCCCTCATTGCTGACCGGGCTGATGGACATGTCCTGACAACACGTGTCAGCTACTCGCAAAGCAGGTCATGACCTCATAACAGGGTTAAGGACACGCTGACATATGTAGGTGGAGGGTTGGTCTAGCTAATGGAACAGAGTGTGTGGAAAAATTAGGGGAAGACGACGGGCTGAGTGTGTGTTAGAGCACACCAAGTCCATTTCAGCTCAGCTCTTGAGTATGTGTGCCTGTCAGATGGCTGCTGTCTCAGCACTGCTGACATGACTCTCGTGCACTCTCCCTCATGTTATAATCTTTCAGCTGTCACTATTTCACCCTCCCGTCTTTTTCTGGTTACATCTATTCTTCCACCCTCTTTGTTCTCAGCCGCTGATACTTGAGCTCATTGATCTGCAGAGGCAGGAGGATACCCTACACTGTGACCTTGGAGCATGCAGACCAAGGGAAGACGGAAACAAGAGTAGACAGGATGGAGAGTAATCATGTCTATTTGGGGAAAATGTAGGCCGAGATGCATCCAGATCAACCTGTGAGACCTTCCTCTGAGATATTACTGAGAGAGCCATGAATAAAACTCTGCACTTTAATAAAGAATAAAGGTAATAAAGAAAGTTCCAGTTCTGATGACTCAGACCCATTTCATCCTTAAAACTCAGTGAAGCTGATAAGACAAGTTTAGATTTTTGTACATCAAACTGATGACAGGAAAAACATCCAGTTTCCCACATAAACTGAAGGAGAGGCGACTCTGCGATCCTGAGTTAATGAGGTGACATGATGTAACTGCTGAATGTGGGTGAGACAATAAAAAAAAAAAAAAAAAAACCCTTAAAAGAGGTGAGATCATCATTGTCCAGAGTTTCTCTGCAGGTCTTTAGTTTATTTAGATTTGAACTGATACTAAAATTTTTAATTCAAAGAGAAGCTGAATAAATTTTAAAGGTAGGGTAGGAGATCCTGGAAAAACGGTTCGAGCAAGCTACATTTTGAAAATACACAATTCAAAAATCCAGACACCTTTCTTAAGACTTCCCCTCTGAAGCCACGCCTCCAACACACAAATGTGCAGTGCTTGTTCCGGAGGGTTCACGAGCGCTAGGCAGCATCGATCCCCTAACACTCTGCTCTTGCCCCGCTCTCCTTCAGCTTTTGTTCTTGGAAGCAGCCTCTAGTTTTTCTTTTCCGACCTAATATAGGCACCTTTACTGCTATAATGTCCCTTAGGTTTAAGTGTGTACCATTTTTTGATGTAAGAAGCGAACTACGCTCTGGCTTTCGCTTTGTTGCCTCTACAAGTGCTCCAAGCCTCAGAGGGTGTGTGACTCGTGCATGAAGAGGGGCACAAACAGAGGGGTTGAGGGAGAGGGACAAATGGCAGTTGAGTTTGATAGACAATTTACCTATAAATCTTTTAGAAAGGGTCGGTAAAATGATTGTTTTTTTCATACCTGTCCGTTCCATGGGTGACTACATTTTTTTTTTTTTTTTTTTGTATTAGGAGCATTTCATTAATTGGCTGGAATTGGGGTGTGAAGGGGATTTTAAGCAATGTAAGAAAAAATGCTCCTGGAAAACACCTCCTATCCTGCTTTTAACTGACTGAAAGGGTGTCTTCCTAAAAGTATTTGGGAATGTGGATTGGTGAAAAGCTTTTCTCTAATGTAGATATCTCTAATTTAAATCAACTCAAAATTAAGTTAGGCTTTTACTTTAAAAACAAACCATGTTTTACATTTTCTGCAAATAAAAAGCTTGTGGAAGCCACCTTTCTGTCTCTGAGTGATCATAGTGATGTACTGTACAAGGATGGATATCGTTAACCAGTCATAGACAACACTGGTATATGTTCAGTTCATACATTACATACACAACTTGTACTACTGTTAACTTGGTTTGTATGGGCACAAATGACTCATAATACAGTACTGTCATTTATTTCTGTTATTGCCACATCTGCACATCTGTTTATGGTGCACTTATTTTATTTTAGTATGTACAATGATGGTAGATTTGGCTTGTTCAGCTACGTCTTCGTGATGGACGTGAAGTTTTCCGTATCTGTCTGATTTTTGGGTGAATGAGGCCTCATATTTTCCAACCTTCATTCTCTACGTGTTGGTGTTGGCCTGCCTACACGTGCACACAACTGTCTGTATGTACGCGCGTGTGTGTGTGGCATTAGTGTGAAACTCTGTCATGTGTGATTCAGAAATCGTGTAGAGAGAAATGAGTAGTTGTGGTATAAACCAGATAAATAACATCAGACTGTTTAGTTTTTACTACAAGGACAAGGCATCTTGCAGTTGGTAAGTGACGCCATTCATGTCTCATTTTTGTTAGAATATAGAGCACTTTATATGCTGGTGTCATCTCATGTGGTAATCCTCCATCTAATAAAGAAAATATATTTCTTGATGAACACTGATCAAATCGCAATATTGGTCCAAAAAGTCAGAATTACATTTTTTATCCATATAGTTCAGGCCGAGGATGAACGGTGTACTTCAGTATGTTTTATCATGACCTTGTAAAGTTGAACAAGTCTCTGCTGCCTTTAAAATCATCACTTTCTCAGCGATCTCCTGTTTGCATTAAACCCTTTAAAGTTCAGCTCAGAGACACAAACAAGCTGCACAGACTCAGGAAAAACATGATGAATCAGATCTGTCTGTTAGATGGTGAGAAAAGAGCTGCAGAGACTCCTTCCTATACACCTGTCACATCAGTCACCTGCAGCACAACAGGTAATCCAGGGTTCCAACTTCACTCTTTTCACATTGTCTGTGTATTTTTTGACGACACTAAAGCTGTGCTGCTTTTGACTTCTGCTACTTTAAGTATTTTTCTGATCTGTGGGTTTTGATTTAGGTTTTTGTAGTCCTGTCACGTCTAGTTCTGTTTTCCTGTTTTATTTTTGTAGTTCCTTTCCTTCTGTTTTGCTTTCCTTTTCCTGTTCATTAGTTCACCTGGTTGAACAACAATTGAACAACCAGATGCTCCAGAATTTCTTCTATTGAACAAAGACAAAACAGATTATCACCCAAAGTGAGTTGAGCTCAAAAAAATATACAATGCAGATTAAAAAGCTCTTTCAAAGCCAATTTGGAGCTTAAATTATATGGTGCATATAAGTCTCATGAAAACTGTGCCCCCCTCAGCAGGGTGCATGATGCTCTGCTCACAAACACAGCAGGACCAATCACAGACTGGATTTATGTAATCTGAACAAAACCTGCCTTTTAACCTCCCCTGAGGCAGATTATTCTCCACCAGCTTGTAGATATATGAAATCTGTTGTTGGGATTTTCTACTGGTTGTTGATTCCCAGCCCCCACCCTGCCCATCCTCCTCACCATCTGAAGCCTGGATGTGGTATCCTTCTCCCGGTGCTGCCTTCACGTCCAGTAGCTGCATGGTCCGGTCCAACAGGCCGTGGATCACCTCGAAACCTGGACTCTTGTTGTAGTAAATGGCACAGAAACGGCGGCTGTTCATCGCCCCAACATCTGATGGAAATGAGAGAGAGGGCATTAAAACAGCGCTGTCTCATGAACTTACTGATGATCTAAACCCTCAGAAATGATTGACATGATCCTTTTCACTAATTTGTTTATGTTTACAGAAATAATCTGGTTAATCAGATTTACTGAATGATGTTTGTCTCTCATATTTAACAAGGAGATAAGTCGGTGTTTAAATCATTATTTTTAATATACACCCATAAAATATCAGAGCAGTAACATGGTTTTAGATAAATGGAGCAGAACTCTGGATTCTTCCATCATTTCACCCATGCAGAGGCAAACCTTTGGTCTCCTCCTTCAGCACAATGTCCGATATCTCAAACAGTTTGAGGGGAAGGGGCATTTTCCTGTTGGCAGCCACAGTTTTCAGCAGGCCTGGCAACAGGGTGGTGCGCGCCACCTGGTGGTGAAAAACTACTGTCAGGATGGAAACAGAGGGAGGGAGTGCCCTCTGCTGGAAGAATGGTTTGTAATTTGACTTTTCCAAAACTGACTTCATCCTCATAACTTTCAAAGCTTTAGACCAGTGTTTCTCAATCCAGGAACTCCGGACCCCCTGCCCTGCATGTTTTAGAAGTAACCCTACTTTAACACACCTGAATTAAATGAATGGCTTGTTAACATGCTGCAAAGAACTTGATGAGGAAGTTCATTAATTTGAATCAGGTGCTGGAGTAGGAACACGTCTAAGACATGCAGGACAGTGGGTCCCAAGGACCTGGATTGAGAAACATTGAATTGAACATTGAATAATTAGACATTATTCTAAGAATGTGACTAATTTTTCACATCGGTTATGGACTAAACTTAGTCTCTTTTGTGTTGGTCATTACCTGGAATTCAGCGGTCTTGGGATTGGAAATATGAACCGCTCTGGTCTCTGACATCTTCTTCCTAAGCTTGTCTGCTATATCTTCTTGAGAACACTGCAGGGAGAGCAGAGGGACACATTTCTTACATTAAAAGACAAGAAAAAAGAAACCAAGTAGGGATTTTCTGTATGCGTGTCTTCATGATGCTTCACCAGAGCAAAGTTGAGGGCCTCAGTGAATCCTGCAGCTGCCAGGTCTTGTCTCAGCAGCTCAGTCAGTTTGTTCAGAGGGAACTGTGAATGAAAACACTGGAAGTAAAATCCTCCCCAGATGAAACATAACAACATTAAGCTGCAGTAATGCAGTAAGGAAGCAAAGCCAGGCACCTGGTTGGCTACCGTGTAGGTGCGAGGCGTGGTACGGGTGATGTTGTTGAAACCGTAGGCAATGGCAGCATCTTCCATGATGTCACAGGCGTGGATGACGTCTGAACGGGTGGGCGGGATCTCCACCTCGATCTCATCAGCAACACCGGTGGCTTGAGAGCGGAGACACATCCGGGTTAGCAGCTGAGCGATTTTGTCAGTGGATTCGCTGTCACAAGGAGGAACAAAGAAAAACTTTCTTCATTCTGAACCCTAATCATCAACTGAATCATGACCGAAAATTACTCAACATAAATATTTTAAATTTCTTTGGATCTAAAAGACTCACTTGATGCCAACTTTTCTGTTGATGAACTCTCCAGACAGCTTCTCCTTCCTGTAGGCCAGTTCCTGAACAACAAACAAGTCAACATCAGCAGGAAGTCAGGAGACGTTAAAAAAACAAAACGAAGAAAAAAAACTAACATATCTAAAAGTGTGTGAGATGATACAGTACAGGATATATGCAGGTCTTCCCATCTGGGTACACCACCTCTGCCTCCTCCACCCTGAAAAACAGCAGGAAGAAAGAAACCATCACCTTCACCGCAACAATCTGGCCCAACCTGAATGATAAAAGCAAGTATGCTGCTGAAATTTGAAGAAAATTAAATCATATGGAGTCCATGAGACAAATTCCAGATCTTACAAGCATTTATAGAGATGTCAGAGCAGAGGTCAACAGCATCAACACAAAGTTAATGACATTACGGAGAAATGGCCCGATCTTTGAATCTTAAGTTAGACTGCAGCAAAAAGCTTTTAAACGATGAACTGATGTGATGGAAAGCAGATCTCACAGGATGCAGGAGAAAGTCAAACTAACGCTTTCCATCCTACAAGAGCCACCTGTTTACTTAACAAACACAGCAACATAGAGTAGACATGTTTGCAATTATCTGAATTTTTAACATCCCATCTTCTGTCAGAGTGAGACAGAGGTGACTTACGTGAATGGCTGAGAACAATACTCGCTGAACATGGTCACCATCATGTCCAACACAATCTTTGCCTGCAGGGAACATGGTCAGGTTTCAGTATTTTATTCATGGTGAGATTTCAAAATTTTAGATGACTTTTCTCCTTTATACCTTGGTCAGGTCTGTGGCCGTACACTCGATGAAGACATTTTTCGTCTGCAGGCTGATCTTTGAATGATCCCCTGTAAAAACAACATTATTTTGTACAAGCTAATCTTTTGTCTTTTCATTTTCTCAAACTGAAAACTTCTGTTTTCTACATGAAAAGAGGATCAGAAGTTCAGAAGTTTGTCACACTCTGATGAAGTGTGGAGCAGAAACCAGGATAAAGATCCTGTCCTCACCATTGATGATCGGAGGCATAGACAGGACTACACCATTGCTGTCATAGATGATCGGGTACACAGGTTTGTCCTCGATAATGTGGAGATAATGCTTCAGGTGACTGTCAGTCTGTAGGAACCAGAACAATAACACCGGGTCAGCACTGCTCACACGAGATACACTGGACCAACATGCAACTGTCTGCTGGTCACCTTGTACAGGCTCATGAGCTGGGTTGCAGTGTACTCTTTGGTCTGGTTGAGTGGCTTGAAGCTGATATCTCCGGGGGGTTTGGCTGTGTATGTGAAAGGTCCGGAAATGGTGTCGAGGTCATGGGTCCCGATGGCCACCAGACTCCTTTTCCTGCATAAACACAGTCAGAGCCAACCTCGGTTACATCAGATGACAACATCACTCATAAATTACACTGTAAAATAAGCAGTTTTACTGGCTCTGATGCAGGTCACCTCTGCAAACTACAGTCAAACGGAAGTTTTCTGCAGTTTTCACAGTTTTATTCCCAGGTTTAATTCCTGCCATCTGGTCCCAGACCCTGCTGCTCCCTTTGCATGGTGTCAGCTTCAAAATAGCATTAAATTAAATAAGTTGGTCCTCCTGAATTAATTCAAATCAAATCTAAGAGGCAGACACATTATGATGTACAACTTCTGCTTGATCTAACTTTGAAATTTTATGATCTGTGATATTATCTTCTGATTTAATGATTTAGTAATCCATTCATGCTGTCCAATTTGTATGATTGGCTGGCTATTTTTCAAATTTCAGTGGAATTTTCCTCATTAAATTAACTATTATAATGCACAAACTCTTAATATAACATAGCAGGACCAAACATGGAGCATCAAACAATTTTAAGGAGCTGGAATATGTGCCGATCATGTCTCAACATTCAGTTCAAGAAGCTGGTAACTCTCAAGACCAATAGGACAGACCTGAAACTTTGGCTCTGCACTCAGTTACAGAAATTAACAGAAAGCACAAGAATGAGGTTGCATGTGATGTGACCTATTCTATTCTATTCTATTCTATTCTACAGTCATTTGGCAAATGCTTTTCTCCAAAGCAACTTACATCTGAGAGTAAGAACACAAGCAAGAATTTAAACAGGATGGGACGTCATAATTAAATGGTAGTTACACTGCTGTGAGTCCAGTTGGACCCAGGTGCTGTCATGTAGTGCTAGAGATAGTGCTTTTCCCCCCTCCTTTCCTCTCCATAATAGTCCTTTGTTTAAATGCAAGATCATAATTTTATATCACAATAACATCTTGGGCATAAGTGCACACAGTTGATTCAGTGCTGAGTTTTGTCAAAAGCTGGACAAATCTTTCTAACTCAATCGGACGAGTAGAAGAGTTAAGCTAAGTGCGGCAATACTTCTTAAACAGGTGAGTCTTTAGCTTGCTGTTAAAATGACATGGGTATATATCTATGGCTACACTAAACCTTGTTCAGTATATATATATATATATTGCTTTGTGGCGACGTTTAAGGTGATTGCCTTTGTGGTGTTGCTTTGCGGTGTTGTAACAAGGTCAAAGCACACTTTACTATGCAATTCACACTGTTTGTCATCATCTGGCTTAAAGGGGATATATAATGAAAAATCCACTTTTTTTAGCCAGTAAATACATGTTTATGTGCACTAATAGTGTTTATCAATGCAGAAAATTTAAATACTTTCTCTCCTGATGCTGTGTATATATCTTTATACTCTTTTTGGGTCATATTTCTTAGTCTGTTTAGTCTTCTCTATTCGCTATTACATTTTCTTATCTATTACGTCACAGTATTTGCTGTGGGTCTGCTATGTATGTCAATCCACCATTTTTTTTTTTATTTTTCTTTTCTTTTTCTCCACGTTTAGTTATTCCAAAGTTACCAGTAGACAAGTCAAAATGTGCGGTTGTTGGGTGTATTAACCCACAGAATCCCTTACATCTCCCCCCGGCATCAGAGCCTCTTCGAAGTGCCTGGTTGGTTTTAATTTTTCACGGAAATGTACCAACATCAGTGAGAAAAGTCCTTTATGTTTGCATGAAGCACTTCAAGGACGAGTGCTTCAGCAACCTCCGCCAGATGGATTTGCAGAAAGACTTTGTCTGAATGAGGGGTCAGTGAGTGGTTCTACTTTATATAGACCCAAAATTAATGATTTACATGTGAAAAGGAAGGATGATATGTCCACTTTAAATCCAAAATACTTCCACACTGCTGCTGAATGCAACATTTTTTGGGTACAAGTCTGGTTTGGGTGAGGGGGTGTCTCTCGCCACTACCACTTGGGTTTTCATCGCTATGCATTTAAACCTCCTTACCACAGACTTTGCTCCACTTTCACTGTCATTCACTTTTCTTTGCAAACACTTGACTGCAGGTGGGTTTCCTCTACTGAATCCGTGTTGTAATGGCACTTTATCATTGGTTGAGGGGGGAGGCAACTGCAGTGCTGCGTTTGGGGACGCTTGAAAAAATCCGGGAGGAAATTAGGAGTGTTTGTTTGTGATGCTCACAAAATAAAATGCTTGAGAATTGGTGTGTGTAGAAATGAAATCACGTATATAAGCGAATCGAGATCGCGATTTTTTAACGATATATCGTGCAGCCCTACTATGTAACAATTTAGTGACTGTGTTACTGAATCTATAAAGTGTTAATGTAAAGGGTTAAAACTGCTTATAAAGTATTTGGACATTGACGAGACCACACGTTTCAAATCCCCATGAAGCAGTTCAACTCGTGTTTGATGCACGTCCAACGCAACAAAGTCCCAGTTGATGTGGTCATGTGACTTTTGACATGCTGAAGCAACATATTACAACAGCTCTTGCAACACTTCTGCGTCATAAGGTCGATACAGTCGCGTAGACGAGCTCAATCATAACATCACTACCTGAAACACACGTCACAGAAGTGACAGATAGTCATTTCTGTAGTAACAAAAATGCCTTATGTTTGATCTGCACTGACCTGCAGATGTTCTGATGTAGCTTCTCCTGCAGCTCGATAAAACTGTCATAGCGCTCTTGTGTGAAGGTGATGTTCCTCAACACGGCTGCCACAGCGTGGGGTCGTACCGCTGCCGTCTGCACAGAACAAACATCAGTAACTGCCAGCTGAATAGCTTCAGGAAAACAAATTGGACAGGGTTAAAAAGTTTTCTACACACCTCCTTAGTGATGATTAATCTCTGAGGGCCTCCACTGGCTGGACGCACACGTCTGTAGCGAGGTGCCTCCAACCTGAAACGCAGATTTAATCTCAGTGTTAGCTGTGAAGTTTCATTGATTTCAATAAACATCATCCAAAATCAAATTTGTAGAATTAAAGTGTGGCCAAAAGTTCTACAGAGTATAAGACTCACTTATTCTTGAAGACTTGCAGACCACGAACCAGCCCCTCCAGACACAGCAGGTCATAGCGGTTGGCAGGTACGTCAATCTTGTACAGAATGACGTCAGATGCACCTGACGCCTTGCAGTCGCCCTGCTCTTTGCTGATGATCTCCTTTTCTGAGGTCTGTGATGGTGGCCGAGTAATTGTTCAGACAGAAAACCACAATGTACTTTAAACAAGTTTTACAAACTAAAAAGCTCTTGGGTTGATCTAATTAAAAGTAATTTACTTACTATTTCATCCAGCTCCAGGCCAAACTCAAAGCACAGCTCGTCAAACTCTTCGTCAGCTGAAAAAAATGAAACAGACATCATTAATAATCCAGGTTTATAAACAGTTAAGCGACTATCAGTTGCTGCCTTCTGCCTGTTTGCAGTCAGGGGAAATGATGCAACAACACCGACATAAGAGAACTACCACACATCAGCAAAACATCACCAATGTAAAAATTATCATATGGTGACAAATGATCTAAAACACTTAACTTTTCATTCAAGACAACCGCAATAAATCCTGTTAGCTTGTTGAAGTTAGCATTCACCCCGGTATGCTAACTGTCAGGCAGCAAGCTCCGTCAATATTCTGACTTATTTCCTCTCTTAAAACCAAAATCCCTCGATGGAAGTAAAACAGACAGTTTGTCTATGACTTGACTTGTAGTCGTAAATATGACTTACTGTAGGTTTTGCCCAGAGCCTTGAACAGAAGTTCCTGTTTCACTCCGACAGTCGGCATGTTGGCTGATAATCCTTCCCAGCTCAACGAGAAAAGGACCCCATAACGGCTACAGCTGTCCAGAGCGCTGCCTGACTCTGCAGTCAGGCACCATCACGCACTCGTCTCCGGAAAATTATGCTTGTCATTGTCATTTAATTAAATACATATGTACACGTATATAAATTTAATTCAGGATTCTAAATTATACTTACAGTGGATTAAACGAAATTTATTTAATTTAATTTAATTTAATTTAATTTAATTTTGTTTTATTTTATTTTATTTTATTTTTAAATCATATTTTCATTGTAATTACAAAGAATATACGCGAACATATATTTAAATGAGAGAAACAGCGTAAGGCACGCTGACGTTTTTATTTCACTTGTAATAACTTTAATTATTACTTTTTATATTGCATTTTAACAGAGAGTGAGAGTGAGAGTGAGACTTTCAAGTAAGCAGCATCACATCATTGAAAGAGGCCATAATGAAAATTCATTCCTTTATTTATTCTTTGTCTAAACCGCTTATTCAAAGGAAGGAAGGAAGGAAGGAAGGAAGGAAGAAAGAAAGAAAGAAAGAAAGAAAGAAAGAAAGAAAGAAAGAAAGAAAGAAAGAAAGAAAGAAAGAAAGAAAGAAAGAAAGAAAGAAAGAAAGAAAGAAAGAAAGAAAGAAAGAAAGAAAGAAAGAAAGAAAGAAAGAAATTAGTGTTATTATTGTTTTCTGTTATTATTATTATTATCATTATTGTTATTCGATTATGTATGAAGAGATGTTTTACTTACATTTTGCACACCTTCCGATTCATACTGCCTTTGTGCTCAAGTTATTTTACTCTACTGCACTGCTGCTGAGACACAAGCTATCAATGACATATGAGAAACAATAACTAAGGGTTTAGCAGAAAGATTGAAATCCAAAACTTTAAATTATATCAAGATATCTTAAATATTTCAGTCATGTTTATAAGATGATTTATGTAGACAAGAAGCTGGATGGTTTCTCCAGCAGATAAGATTTAACACAGAAATTTAAAAAAGGTCCTCAATATGTTTGAAAGCTTGGTGGTTGAACTGATAACTGATACATTCCCATCATGAAAGAATTAACCAAATTCTCCTCATCATCAGAGAATGGAGTGGACAGAATGAAAAGTGAGAATATCACTAGGAGTAACAGCCGACAGTGAGGAGTATTTCACTATTTCATTGTTTTTCTACAGTAATTCTGCAGCAACTCTGCCAAAGGAGAGTCATTCACTTTGTTATATCACTGTATTATCATGTGTAACTATATCGTAAGTCACACTGCAGACATCACACTGCAAACATTATACTGAAAACATTGTTTTGCAAACATCAGACTTCAGAAATTCTCACTGCAAATACCCCACACATCTTTGTCACGTGAATGTGTCTATTCACTTTCGATAGCCACTTAATCCAATTAAGGGTCACCTATCCCGGCTGCTGTCAGCAGAGAGGCAAGTGTATCTGGACACCTTCACCAGTTCATTACAGAGACAAATGAGGCAAACAATCACTCACACTTACTTTTATAGTCAGTGAAGAACCACCATCATGTTTTTGGACTGTGGGAGGAAGCTGGAGAACCTGGAAAGAAGCCACAGATGCATAGGGAGAACATGCAAACTCCACACAGAAAGAACCACCTGAGATTAGAACCAGCAACCTTCATGTTGTGAGGAGACAGAGCTGACTACCACACAACCCTGCAGTTTGTATGAATGTGTGTGTGACAGAGAAAGATCACCGTGTAGCCTATAACACTACTGTTTTCTTGTTGCAGTATTGCTGAAGCAGCCTCTCACTGCACAAACTGTTTCCTGACTGTGTCATGTAAAGTGTGTGTGGCATCCAATATGCTGAGCCGCTTTTGCATAATCAGCTCCAGGAGCTCCAGACTCAGGCTGAAGACCTGCTGTAGAATCCCATAGCTGTTCCACCGAGGTCTTCAGAACTCTAAGATCCATAACTGAGGTGCACGCTAAAACTGTAGAGATATGATGCGAAAGTCCAGGTTCAGGGAGTGTGTGAGCTTCATCCCAGGAACAGAGCTAGAGAGGTGACCAGGGTGGCACTGGAGACCTCTGAAATCTCATTTGACACCCAAGGTGCCACCTCACGTGATTGTAACAAATGGTACAAACATTTACTGCCCTTAATTAAAGGGTTAGTGCACCTTAAAATATTGCAATTTGACCTGTAAACAGGATTTGACTTGTGGTTGCAGCAACATTAGTCGCAATGCTCAGTTGACGTTGCCTGGATGTCGTCATGGAAATTTTTCTAAAGTTCCGCTGACGTTCACCAAAGGTCGCAGTTAACAGTCAGCAAACTATCCACCAACGTTCGTCGAGAGTTACAATTGTGACCTTCATATAACCTTCCCCAAACCCTCATTTTTCGTACCTTTTCCTCTTCTCCATGGATGACCACAGCACCTCAGACAGTATCAAATTTCCTAGCCTTGCATGATACTGTCAGAATACAAGTTTCCTCTCTTGTAATGAGAAATATAGAGGAAAATAGATGTTTCAGCCACGTGGCAGTCATTTTAACTGACTAACACGTTCCTCACTGTCAAATACCATCAGTTAAGACGACTGCAGGGATTAAAGTTTTCAGTCAAAACGACAGATTTCCGTCAACTGGAAAAATGAGAGGAGAAAAACATCCACGTGTATTTTGTTGTAGTACCATTTAGACTCCTCAATCCAGTTTTATTTGAGGAGCCTTTCAACCAATAAAACTTGGCAGAGTCAACATATTAGCCAATCAGGAAGAGCAGGGCAAATCTTTGGACAGTGAACACCATGTCAGCCTGAGATTTGCCTGAACTTTTGTTTTAATTTTGGCAGAATATCACAAACTGGGCACTGGTGACTGAATGGAAGCAATAACGGCCAAAAGGAATCTTTGGATTTATGTAACTCAGTAAATCCAAACGAACAATAGAACAATAACATCTGAGAACAGCTTCCTCGGTAAGTGTGTCTACTTTTGCTGCTTATTACTTACCCTGAAATCAATGAGTGTTTTTTTTTTTATCTGTACTACTTGAACATCTGCTGTCACCATCAGTTGATTCCTTCTGCCTTTGTAACAGTCTTCGAGGGCCACTATCCTGGAGATTTTTGTTGTTTCCCTGCTCCAAAACACCTGACTGTAATTAGCCGGCCATTGTGAGGAAGTTGACAAGAAGCTGTTGCATCCATTTTATTTGAATCAGGTGTGTTGGAGCAGGGGAACAACAAAACCCTGTCGGATAGCGGTTATCAAGGACCAGAGTTTACACCCATGTTTTGGATTATCAACAGCCTATATCTAATGCACATGCCTCCTGCCTCTGCCCACATGCCCAGTACAAAACAAAACAAAATAAATTTGCATTTCAGATGCTCGCATTTAAATCAATGTGAAATTACATGTCTCAGCTGAATCACATAATCAATGTTATATGGTACAGAGAACTGATCAGTCAGTTTTTGAGATGGTGTAGAAAAAAATCACCTCATCTTGAACACAAACAAAACAAAACAGATGATTGATCACTTCAGGAGGAAAAAGAGAAAACAAAAACAATGACCTACATCCTGGAAAAAGAGGGGAAGATGGTGGAATAATAAAAGTACCTCGGAATTCAGCAAGAGCAGACCAGACTCTGCAAAACAGAGGCATCTACAAGAAGGGACAGAGCAGACTCTACTTTTAATGGAAGCAGTGATCATTCAATGTCTGCACCAAAATGTCACTGATTGTCTACAAGCTCTCCAATGTAAAAGGGATGGTGTTGGCATCGATGAGCAACCGCAAACAGAAACAGCTTTTTAGGGCAAATCTCTTACAAGAATAGTTTGGCTCACATCCAGCAGCTGTATGGCTTGCTCTCCTCAAATTTAAGGGTTTAGAACAAAGACAGCCGATGTAATGAACTTAAACACACTACTAATCCATTCGGAAAACACAAGAGATGCAAAAACAAACCCTATTCAGGTTTGAGCTGATCCTTTTCTTATGTTTCTGTGTTTTGTTTTATTGGTTTATTTTACTGGGACAATGTACATTAACAGACATTACTGTAAATGTGCCAGACTCAGCCTAATGGCTATTTTTCATCTGCACTCCGCTCTTAAAAAACCAGACTGGTGTCTTCATAGTGCCCTCTTCTGGTCGTAGGAAGGAACTGTTAAAGGAAGTGTAATTCAGAGTAAGTCCCTTAAATCAGTGGTCCCCAACCCTGGTCATGAAGACCCACTATCCTGAAGATCTTAGATGTCTTCCTGTTGCAACACACCTGATTCAAATGAATGGCTCATTAGCAGACTTGTGCAGAGCTTGTCAGAGAACCATCCATGGTGGAGCAAAGGGTTGAGGAGCGTTAAATATGGGCGATGGCTTGTCAGACTGTACCATGTGCCACTTGGAGGTGTTTTGATTTGTTAATTTACCTTTTTTGAGCATAGTTTATATTAGTTTACCTCTTTTATTAATTATTAATTTTTGGGGGGATTTTTGGTATTAATCTTGGGTCAACAAAAAACAATTATTACTATTATCATTGTTGTTGTTATTTTTATTATTATTATTATTATTATGTGTCCTCAGAGCTTTACTGCTTGATCTCTGGAAGTTTATTCGTTTGTTGGACCCTCTGATTAAAAAAAGGTTCCAGTCAATATCTTCACCAAGATGTTGCATATATTGTATAAGCCTGTTGTGGAAAGTGCTATCGGTTTCGCAGCATCTGTTGTGGCAGCGGCATCAGAGTCAGAAACTTAAAGAGAAAACTGGCCTGGTTCTGTGCAGAGGATAATTCTGGAGCCAATAGAGCTGATTGTCCAGAGAAGAATTCTGCACAAGCTGCTGAAAATAATGGCTGATTCTGTGAAGAGACAACAGAGTGTGTTCAGTGTGAGGCTAAACAGAAATAACTTGTGTAATTTTTTTTCCATTTTCTCAACTAAAATGGGGAAATAAAAACATTGCTAGTTTAAGAACTGTTGAAAATAACTTAAAGGCCTGACCGTAATGTGTATGTGCGCGCACGTGTGGCTTCTAATTCCTTATGACCGTCAGTAACCCCATTCAGTCACCTCGAGGACCTCCTTCATCCTGCCCTTCGCACGCGCCACCTCCACCAGTCCAATCACAGAGCAGAGTTCCCCTCCCTCCACAACAGCACGACGAGCGCGTGCCTTCTGCGCTCAGGTGGGCGCAGCAGCATCAGCAGAGAGCCGCCAGACTGGAGGCGGAGGCGCAGTGAGCGGCGTTCAGCGGTGAGTTTCCTGTGCGGGTTGAGTGCGTGATGTTGCGGATGCGGCAGACTTTGTATTTCACGTACTGCTGTGCTTCATGTTCTTATTGCTTCAGCAAACCATATTAACAAACTAATAAGTAACTCTCGTGATGTTCAGTTCTAAAACCAGTTTCAGCCTTATCTTTAAAACATGACAGCTAACTGGTGCGTTAGTGGAGTTTTATTTGGTCAGAGGAGTTATCTTTAAAGTTAGAGTGAAATAAATCTGCCCTGGACAGAGGCGTTTTATAATTGTGAACCGGAAGTTATGTTCCATGAATTTGTGTTTGGCACTTGTTACTGTGTGTTGCAGCTGGAACATCTGTGGCTTCCTACTGAGACATCTGCAGTAATATGATCTAAATGACACGTCTCTTAAAGTTTCTCAATGTTTCTGCTCTGACTTCAGACTCCATCAATCATATCTCTCTATGAAATTGAGCTTTATTGACATCAACTCATATTTCTTACATTGTGAACGTTTCTGAAATGTAATGAAATGTCTATTCAATCAGCTGCAGTGGAGTGGCCTGTGTCAGCAGTTATCAAATGATAAAGGTCCATTAGAGTGTTCCTGTACCAACGTACAGAGACACTGTTGTCTTCCAAGGATGGTCCAATGGGATTAGATAGCCCCCCCCCCCACACACACACACACACTCCTCCCTCAGGAAAGGCACATGTCTACTTGTTCATGGTGCTGTAAAGCACATCTGAAGCTGACATTTTTAATATTTTAATTAAGAAAATTCTGTTGGGAATTTTCTGGCTGCTGTATGTGAGCTTACAGCAGAAAGGCAGGGATGTCTGCCAGCAGTTTGTGTCACCATGTGCACACAAAGCAAAGCTGAAGTCTTATCCGCATAATCCAAAACAATCCTGTTTTGTGTTTTCCTCACGTCACGAAATCACAATTTCAACGCTTTGAGTGTTTCACAAGCTTTTGATTATGTCACTGTGTGAAACTGCCAGATCTGTCCTGCAGCAGCCACAGATACAAACCAGCCACATATACACACATCCTCATTCTTTTCACACACACCTACACACAAATGCAACAGTCTGACCTATTGGACTGAGTCATCGTGTGCTGCTGCATCGTCTCCCTACAATGGCTATGTTGAAGTTTCTGCTAGACTTCAGCTCAGTGGGTGTCAGCACGATGACATCTGCACACAAAAGACACCATTCACTCAGTGTCTTCAGGAAGCAATGATTCCCTCTCACACGCATATGCATGCTCACCCCACCACTACGCAGACAGTGCCACAATCTTACTCAATCCCTGAGTGGAGGCTGGCCACAGAAGCATAAAAACGAGTGTTGAGCAACGACACAGAGACCACCGAAGGTAGGAGTTTAGAAATGTCCAGAAGATCCACATGAATATTGTAGCTGCCTACCTCAGTATGACACTTGAATTTGTGTAAGCAAGTAATTTTCAATCCGTCATCAGGGCTTTTCAGATTAATTTCATGTTGGAACTGAAAGTCAGGGCAGGAAGTTTTAAAACTGTGATAAGGAGGGGTCAAACTAAATTAATTACAACAATGTAGTATGGAGAATGATGACAGTTTAACTGTCTTTATGTTACATCAGTCCCCTTTAACATCCTGTATAAAGCTTTAACTTACATCCATTAATCCATTATCTGTTAGTCCAGTTCAGAGTCGTGGGGAATTTGGAGCCTATCCCAGCAATTAGCAAGCAAGAGGCAGAGTACACTTTGGACAGGTCGCCAGGCCTCACAGGGCACTTTAACTTACAGTTTCCTTTTTCATCATAGGCTAATGTTCTGTTAAGGGAATATTGTTCCAGGAAGCAGCGATTAATTATAGGTCAGTTTCCGTCTCATTGGTTCATTCAGCTGGAAACCAGCTTGGTTTCATTTCCTTCAGCTGTTTAACAATTTAAAGCAGCATTACATAACTTTCCCATTTTAAAACCCCATGCTTCTGACTAGTTTTGATGGCACGGTGGCATTTATTATGTAAATTCCTGGAGGTATCATTGTCAAGTAGCTTTCCAAGACTGAGAAACCACAATTCACAGCTTCATTTTCTGTCCCAGCACAACACTTTACAGCAACATTTTGCTTCATGGTTATGTTTCACAAGCTAGCAACTGGATATCAACACAATCGCCATTTTGGAAGCAAGTTATAGCTAATTCAGCAAAGAAACACAAGAGTACATTATTGGAGGAAGCTAGAAAAGTGGCACAGCAAGAGTTAAAACAACATTCAACATTGGTGTCAGGGTTGCTGCGAGGATAAGGTGAAGTGCAGGCTTACGAGGCAGGAGAGAGACCAGTGCAGGAATGAAGGTTTTACTGATGATGACAAACCAGAAAACATAACAAACACATGATGTGAAGACTACATGGAAGACACATGACATGAAGACTACAAAAACAAAACAGGAAACCAGACAGGACTGTGACAAAGAAAACCTACAGAACAGTAAAAAAAAAAAAAAAAAAAAAAACTTAATTAAAAACCCATGGACCATGACAATTGGACTGGACTTTTACTGGATGGTGAGATCTCAGAGAAGAGACAGGATGTAATATGGGTTGCTGAATTAGCCGTCATTAGTGGCACCTCACAGAGAAATTTGCCAAAGTTCAGTAGTGGTGCTTTAAAATACAAAAAACTACTTATATTAATTATATTATATTAATATTCTATGAGTGTAAGTCAGGTGAATTTTTTGATAGTCATGAGACATTATAAATAGTAGTAAGTGTTTTATAGCTGGTTCCAAGACTTGTTTTCATGTCTCAGTTATGAACATACTGCTTTTTGTCAGTTGATAATAACTTTTTAAATAAAGAGAGCAAACACTTTATTTCTCCTGTAATAAATAAATGTGTTTTCTAAACAGAAAGGAGTCCGTTTGGGTCAGGGAGCAGATGGTAATCTGGAAGACACTGCTGGTAAAATCTTTCATTTATTTATCAGTCTCACACACACTCCTGATAGATGGCTGTATGAGGAGGGACAGTGTGTAGAAGGTGTAGAAGAACAATGTGCTGTTTCAGGGAAGCAAGACGAGTCTGTCCCTTTTATGAATAATGAATTCAGACTGTTGGATGACTTCAGAGTGCGTATATGTGCACACACCATTTTTACAAAGGATTTTTAAAGGCTTTAAGGCTCCAAAGAGATGCAAGTTCCTGAACATAAACATCATTGCACAAGAGGTCTTCCCACCCTGGTGAAGTCATATTAACACTGAAGGGTCTTAAAATGCGGATATAGTATCTGCATTATAAGATATAAGATATGTGTGTGTCAGAAGGAGTGGGGGCATTATAGATTATTAGTATAAACAATACTGATAATCAGTCTGATATTCTACTAAATAAAGTTTCATTGAATATAAATGGTCTCTAAGAAATCAGAGAAACCATAAAACCATGTTCAAGTAAACATCTTGTTATAACAGATTAACTTGCAGTGTGATTCACTGCTTACTGTGACAAAATATTGTAATATACTGTGAACTTAAGGTCCAGATTGTTCCAGTTTATTTTCTGCAATCCGATTTTGAGGTGAAAATGGAGCAGTTTTATAACAACTACATATACATTCTATCAAAATGTGTCTGTTGCTCTGACTTTTGAGGTTTTCTTTTTAGAAAAGGGAAAGTAATTTTAACTCAGACATCATTTTCCTTCAAATATGTGGTGCCTTTTAATACAGTTGGTAGTGTTTGACAGATGAATGGTCATTTGGGACACTAGTTGGACAAAAAACCTTGTGATTTCTGCTCCATAACTGTTTTTTTTTTCTTTTTTTTAAGATACTGTAGTAGTTTAAAGAAAGGGGATTGGAGAGGAAGGCTGTTGAGAAACATTGATGCTAAGCTCTGATCAGAACCCTGGACAGCTCCTAAACACCTCAGTCACCTGCTCTGTGTTCAGGTGTCCATGACACCTGGATGGGAGTGTTACTTATGTGACAGTCACTTGTTTAAATACTCACATATTATAACATATATTGTCAAACAAATATAAGGCAATAACTTTACATAAGTACACCAATAATTTCATTGCAGATAATTTTACTTTGAAATTAGTTATTATTTCTTCACTGATGTTTATTTTCTCTCAAATTCTCTTACAAGTTTCAAATTTCAAGCTTCAAGTTGTTTATTTGTCACATGTACATGCAAGATGACAGTAAATGCTATCATGCATGCATCCAAGGCTGTACACACCCATTATACCACTAGTGGAAAAACAAAAACAACATGGTAATAAACTAAAAAGACAATAAATATAATAAGCCACAGTGCAATGATTGTGCAGTGATGCGCATGCTACACAGACCGACAATATGCATATATGTACATCCTGTTCTCTCTGGCTGTTGTTCTCCTCATGAAGATTGGTTTAGAGGGTGGGGAGTGTTGTACCTGACTCTCCTGATCTCAGCACCCCTCTGCAGGGCCCTCCAGTCATGACCTGTATTGTTCCTGTACCACTGGGTGATGTTAATAGTCAGAGTTTACTGGGATAAGAGCAGAGGGCAAAGGATGCAGCCCTGTGGAGATCCAGTATTGAGGGTTTTGGGGGCTGGAGGTACACGACCTGAGTTCTGTTTGACATGAAGTCCAGGATCCAGGCACACAGGGTGGAGTTCAGCCCCAGGCTGAGCAGCTTGGAGTGGAGCATGGTGGGAACTATGGTGTTGAAAGCTGATCTAAAGTCAATGAACGGCATCCTTACTTTGTCCCATGTGCACTTGTCAGGTGGGTGAGGGTGGTGTGCAGTGCCTGGAAGATGGCATCATCCATGGAAATTCTTGATTTTTTTTCTTAATATTTTGTTTAGTCTGTTTGGCACAAACCTAATCCCATAGTTAGTGTTTAAACCTAGACTGAAATGAAAAGAATAGACAGACAGTACACACTGTCCAACTCAGTGTCAGTCAGGTCTGTTGGAGCCTTTCTTCCACCTTCTGTCATGTTTTTCCTCATAGTTCCTGCTCATCTGTCTCCATCTGTCGCCTTACTGCAGGTTTCATCTTTAATAAGTGGATTTTGTTATGTAATGTTCTCATTACAGTGCATGTGTTGGACAGAAGGAGAGAACCATTTCAGACTTGCTTCTGTCAATAATAAAACATTTCTATGTTTCACTGGTGCTGCAGAACATGCAACTGAAAATTTTGTTTGTGAATTCATCACTAATAGAACATCAGGATCACATGGATAATTTTTAACCTAGTTTAAAGATAAAAATCTGACGTGTTGCTCTAATAACATTTATGTTCTAGGAGCACTGCTGAGGAGGAGGCAGTTCATCACCACAGAAGAAGTTCAGTCTTTCAAGAAGAACGAAGAGAAACCTCCTTAAACAGCAGTCCACCCTTTATCATCCCTGCATCTGACACCTTCACCAGAATGAAGCTGAAGAAGGATCTGAACCCCATGCTGCTGCTTCTCTTCCACCTCATGGTATGGATCTATACCACCATCACCTTCCTGCCTGCATACCTCCTCAGCTGGATCACTACACCTCATGGGGGTGTCTACGGCTCAGAGGAGGAACGAGCCAGGAGAGCGAAGGCTTGCTCAGTCCTGGGACATCCAGAAGGACCCTACAGAGCAGTAAGAGCCACCAAAAGGCTTGTGACGTCGCTGCATCCTGGAGTGGACACCCTGGATAAGATGTTTGAGTATGCTGCCAGGCGGTTCCCTCACAGAGACTGTCTCGGGACGAGGGAGGTGATCAGTGAGGAAGATGAGCGGCAGAGCAACGGGAAGGTGTTTAAGAAGGTAGACTGGTGTGAAAGCAACAACATTCTTAAAACATGAAAGCCAAAAATGGCCATTAAATGCATCAAAAGACACTTTGATTGCCCCCATATGTTAATACAGCAGAAGCTTTTAGGTTAAGTCCCAAGATTGACCTCCACAGATCAACTGAAGTAGAGTAAAGAGCAGAGAGAAGCCCAGTGCTCACAGTGTCTCTCTGCTCCACGCATCAGTTTATGTTGGAAAATCAGTATAGGTTTAAATTTGAACCTGCTGAGTTATTTACCCCTGAGTTACGACTCTAATCCCTCCAGCCTGATTCTACTTATCCTTTAAACCCCAGTGTTGAAACACATATTGCTGCAAGACTAAATAGCTTAGCTGTTTCTGTTCTCAGTTATTGTTTCCAGTGAGTGGAGAAGAGCTGTGATTAGTCATTACGCGTGCACTAACACATAGAAACCATTAGGAGTCGGTATAACCTCACTGACTGCAGCATTGGAGAGGACATCCATTTGAAGTGCAACCCAGTCACCATGAGCACATAAAGAATTATTATCTGTACGATAAAAAGAAAAAACGGAAGATGTGGAAGCTTAAAAAATTTGCAGCTGATGGTGTAATGGTTAACGTGGGAGGACCCGGGAATTCAGCGACACACACAGCGGTCGAAGTTTTAACGGGGCTTTATTGAGCACAGGGAAGGCAAGGAAGCCACTCTATAGTGGAGGTGATGGCAGGGTCCTGAAAGTGCTGTTCTGTGCTCCACAGCGTTTTCCTTGAACTTAAAATCCAAGGGGGTCCCTCAAAGGGCACAGGAGGTCCTTGAGACTTCGAACATTAAGAGCCAATGACAATTTGATGACAATTAATGTCATCAAATTGTTACCTCTGCAGCACCTCTACAGGACCCTTGGAGGAACATGATTCTAAGCCTTCCTCAAGTCCGTAAAACACATCTGCACTAGATGCTCCAACTCCTATCAACCCTTCAGCAGCTCTGTGAGGGTAAAGATCTGGTCCACTGTGCCAGAAGCTGGATGAAAACATGTCCCAGGTTCTGCTGGTGACAGTCATCCAACAGAATTATACTGACACCACCACGCTTCACTGTAGGGATCATGTTCTCGATAATAATGAGATTCTGCCACACTTTTTTATTTATTTATTTATTTATTTTGTTCAGTTTTCTGCATGTATGAGGAGTTTCCGATGCCACATGGATTTCTGGTGCCAACATAGTATGTTTCACCAGGACACTCACATATCCAGACATTTATACTCAGCCTCGTGTGATTTTGATTGTTAGTATTTGTTAAACTTGATCATGAAAAGGTAACCTAGTTGTGACAGGAAGAGTTCATGTACAGATTTACCAGTTACTGACAGAATTTAACCCTTCTTCCTCACCATCTATCCACCCTCCTGCAGGTGGTACTTGGTGAGTACCGCTGGCTTTCTTATAAAGAAGCCCATACAGCAGCCACGCAGCTGGGCAGCGGTTTGACATCGTTGGGCCAGAGACCAAAAACAAACATTGCCATTTTCTGTGAGACCCGAGCGGAGTGGTTGATTTCTGCCCAGGCCTGCTTCATTTACAACTACCCATGTAAGTACAGCAGGATTTGGTAAACTCACATTCATCACAAAAACTCAAATAAGTCTGAATTCTAGTTTATTTAGAGAACATTTTCTATTTCTACACTCTACATTCTTCATGCGTTTAGTTTTGTAATTTTCAGGGAAATCATAATGTTTTGGTTTTCTAAAACGTTTATATCTGGAAATGATGAGATCAGACTAAAGCTAATGGAGTCCAAAAACGAAGACAGACCAGAAACCAGATGTAGGTTGTGGGTTAAAAAACAATTTGTGTATTAAGAGTATAAGTAAACATATTTTTCCATCCCCACATAATCTCACTGGCTCTGACCCCAATCCTCTACTCATGACCCAAACCAGGTGGTGAACACCAGCCAACCAGAAGCAGGTTAGGGGTGGGTTATCACTGACAGTCTAATGAAGAGGATGATCCAGGTGGTCCAAGGATGGCTGAATGAACAATTTTAACATTGTATAAGTTTCTAAAAGCTTCAAATTAACCTTTGGATTGTCTCAGTTTAATAGAAAACATGTTCAGTCTGAGCTCAGGACTGTTGGTGCTTTTCTGTTGCCTTACAGGTGTAGCAGCTAGTTGTCTGTTTTTCCTGTTAAGATTGAACAGCTGATGCTTTTGCTTTCTATTGGTTGTATCTCTGTTTCCTTTTTCTTCTCTTTACTCTCTTCTGTCGACTCTCTCTTTTGCCTGCACCCTTCTTGTCAGGTCCTGATAATATTGTGTAAATTTAGCAATAGAGTAATTTAAAAATAAAGAATAAATATGAAGAGAAGCCTTATTTCCATAAAGCTCCTATTGGCCGAGCAAATTTGTTCAGCACAAGACACCACTGGTGAAGTTAATGACCACAAGCGGACAGTTTTTAAATATGATAAAGGGACCAAAAAGAACCTTAAGGAAAAAAGTGGGGTTTTAGTCTGAGGGTTAATGATTACTTTATTTCCCACAATATAACCCACCTGAGTAGCAGAAGCAGTTGCACCACAATTTTGTCTTTAAAATCTTCTCTTTAAGAACAGTACTGAAGGCAACAAAGTCATCTGCTCTCTTATTGGATTTATTGGATTGGATTTATCACCATCCAATCAGAAATGTGTGCAAAGAGAGGGTCAAAATTTACAACTGCAGCTTCAGTTTTGCATGCAGTTTGTTTTTTATTTGCACCTGCGACCAGATGTTTACAAAAACACTTGAAAATCTGCAAATCTCTTTTACATTCATGCAAATTTATTTCTGCAAATGCATTCACACATTTTTTCCTATATGACTCTGATTAGAGCCCATACAAGATGTCCTGACTTGTTTTCACTTTTATCTGTTATCAATCACCTCACTAATTTGCTTCTGATTTTCTCTGTCCTGCACTTCATGTTTATATTTAACATGATCTAAAATGATCTCAGTTCCCTCTGTTTTTCTGGTGTCCACTGACCAGCTTCCAGCTCTGTCCGAATTCACTTGATTTATGGTCATCTCGGTGTGTGTGTGCACATGTTAGTGGTTGTAAGATCGGGGTCCAGCTGAGACAGAGGGAAGGTCAGTCTGTCCCCGCTTCAGTCTTACATAAGTGTCCCAGTTTTCCCTCTTTACGCTCTCTTCCTGATCTGCTTCCCTGTGAAGGAATTAAATGTCACATTTTATTGTGCAGTGGGACGATATGCAAACATGATTACTGTGCAAAAGGAAATGGATGTTAGTTCGTTTTGTCATTTGAAATAAATAATTTCAGACCCTGTAGAGGTTTCTGGTCATTCTAAACTAATACAATCACTAGCAGTTCCTTTCAGTTTGTTCTAAACATCCACAGCAGCTCCGAACATCCTCCTGATTGTCCATAAAGTCCTTTTGTTTCAGCCTGCGTGCTGGGTTTTAGTGTCCATTTAACTGTCACATTTTTTAAAATACAGCATCAGTACGAGCCAAGAAAGCATCTATCTGAAGCATCTCCACCCTTGTGAACACAAACACAGGACAGTGGAAACACCCGGGGCAGTGGATGCTTAGTGAGGGGGGAGAAGTTAAAGTCTGGAAAGAGAAACACAGGGGAGGAAGCACATGAGGCAGGAGAGGGCTGATGGCGTCAGTAGAGGGCTGAGAGAGTCTACATGAGCATCTGATGTTGACAAAAGCATCAAGGAGTCAGCCAAAGGCCCCCAGTGAACTTAAACACCCTGTGTGTGTGTGTGTGTGTGTGTGTGTGTGTGTGTGTGTGTGTGTGTGTGTGTGTGTGTGTGTGTGTGTGTGTGTGTGTGCGTGCGTGTGTGTGTGTGTGTGTGTGTGTATATGTTGTACATTGGCTGTATGTGAAAATGTAGATTTGTTTTAATATTAAACAAAGACTATATGATATCTGTGAAGTGGAGGAAGTTCAGAGTGACCATGTTAACACACATTAGAGTCTCAGGTTCCTGCTCTGATAAACATTGTATGATGTGAGCATTTGTGTGTTAATCTGGGGCCCTATCTGCTGTTTAGATCTCACGGCTGGAGGTGTCATGGCCCCCATGCACACACACACACAGAGTGCAGGAACCATTGCAGCTCCATGACGAAGGGCTGTGATGCCCTGCCCCATAAACCCCTGTGTGTGTCCAAGGAGGTGTTCACTGATGCTCCTTCTTCCCTCTGTTCATTATCAGTAGAAGTAACAGCTGATCTGAAGCCATTTTATTCTCATCTTTTAACGGCTGCAGAAACTACCATCTTCTTCAGGCACATACGGTGTCATCACCCTGTAAAATCCAATTAGTTCACAAGGCCCAGTTTTTCTGCCTACTGTCTAAAATGAAATACCCAAAATAAATTCATTATAGCTTCACAAGGGCTATGTGTATAATTTTTGTCTAAAAAAAAAAGCTGAGACATGTGAGATTACTACCGAAATGTGAGAATCAACATATGTGCTACTGTGAGTAAATTCATCTGGAACACAGTAGAAAATGTAAATGTTATCTCTTTCTAAAAGAAAACCCCATTACTTACAGTGAAAACCAGACGATAGCAGCCCAGTTCATCTAGGAATATGTAAAACCATATCTGATGAGGGTCTATGTAACAGTAGAAGCTTCAAAAGTTAACCTCTAGTTTTATGGATGTTTTAACAGAGGTGTTACCCAGGTAAACATCCCAGGAAGCCATCAGCCGATGTTGATGATAGACACCTCGAGGGACAGCCCTCAAATTCACCTTAAAACAACATGAGGCTCCTGAAGGAAGTAAATCATATGATAGGAAGAGTGGATACTTCACTATAAAATACTCTTTATCTCCAAGGAAACTACCAGGACCTAAATGCATTTCAAACAGAGTCATAGGAGAACACATTAGCAGAGTTTTTAGAGCTGGAATAAAACTTTTGTCCACAAAATGGCAAATTTGGCTGCTAGCTCGCAGAGTTTTGTCCCACAGTGATGAGACAGTCATCTTTGTAATCAGCAGAGTCTCTGCTTCCTTAAATTACACCTGGTTTGTGTGGTTTGCTAGGAGTGGAGAAATTAGCAGAAGCTCTAAAGTGGGCAGTTTGGTTTAAACTGTGTTTTGGTTGGATGACAATGCAAACATCGGTAAGAGGCAAGGTACACCCTGGACAGGTCACCAGTCCATCACAGATGAAAGACTTTTTTTGTCTGCAAAGAATAATACTCAGTGAAAGATCAAGTTTCTGTTCACACACACTCCTCACTGTCCACTGACACAAATAAACAGAAATAATTAAATCCAACTCCAGCTTGTATTAGACGTCCTCCTGTAAATTAGGAATAACCAGACTTGTTCTGATAATGTACTCTTATGACCATTAGAATAAATTCATACTAAAGAAGGATTTCTTCCTTCCTGCTTGCCTCATGCAGCAACCACAAACATGCTGGAGCACAAGTTCAGGGAATAATTGACATACATCCAGTTCTTTCTGTGGAGCTTAAGGTTCTCCCTGTGCATGTGGGAGTTCTCTTCAAGTACTCTGACTTCCTTCCATAGTCCAAAAAAGATGCTTGTTAGGTTAATTGCTGTCTCTAAATCCTCTTTTCAAGTGTGAGTGGTTGTTTGTCAGAAATTCATATGAAATGTTTTCAGTGTCTGTGTTTACACAGCTGAAGAAAGTGACTATTTTTACCTGAAATGCACAGTCTGTTTTCTGTCCTGCAAAGTCAGAGCAGGAGACTCAGTTTGATGGTGATGAAGTGGTGTTTTATTCACATTAATCACACTCACAGGAAAGAATCTGAAGAGATTAGATTGACAGCTGCTATAGCTAACATTATCTGGAGGACGTGGTTCTCTTTGTTCTCCTCAACTTGTTGGTAAGTTCGATCTTGGAGTTTTGGGTTCTCCCATAATTCACGAAAACCTGAATCCTGAAGCAGACAAGGACATTTTAGATGACGAAGTGTGTGCAGCTGTCTTAGAATGAGTTAAACCAGGAGCACAGAGACCGGCCTGCATAGATCCGGCTTCATGCCGCTCTCCTGAATATCAAAACCTTCAGTTCTGCTGGAAAAGAAACTTATAACCATTCTGATGAACTTCACCAGCACACATACCAGCCATTTATCACTATATGTTTCTCTACATGCGATTTATTTTCTCATTTTCTCTGATCATGATGTTTCAGTGGTCACCCTGTACTCCACGTTGGGAGGTCCAGCTATTGCTCATGGGCTGAATGAGGCCCAGGTCACCCACATTATCACGAGCAAAGAGCTCCTGGAGACCAGACTAAAGGTTAGAAACCACACAAACATTTTCCTGGTTGGGTGGCGGTGCTGAGGAGGGAGGGAGTGCATCACCACAACATGCTAATAACTGGCGGTGTGTGTGCATACGTATTTCTCAGGCTATCCTACCTGAAGTTCCAAGGTTGCAGCACATTATCGTGGTGGACAAGACGCCATCCACATGGCCCAGTTCTCCACGTGGCATCAGTATCCACAACATGGCTGCTGTTCAGAGGCTTGGAGCCAGACCTGAGAACGGTAAGATAGTAAAACTCAAGTTTTACAGTTAATCTTGGGGTTTTTGTTCAAACCCACTTAAAACTTAATTCTGGGAGCTGTTTCACCTGTTCACACATGTATGTCATCTTTTTTGAAGGATGGTGTTCAGATGTGGAAACTAGAATCCATCTGTAGCTGATTCCTCCTTTAATCTGCAGCAACACATATCTAAAAAGTTTTAAAAGGGGCAACAAAAGGCTGGAAAAGTAATTGGTTCCAAATAAAAAACAACTGGAGGAGCATTTGACAGCTAATTACGTTAATTGGTATTCTGTTCTGATAGGGTAGCACAGATCAACAGAGAGAGCTATAAATTCAGCCTGCGGTAGCACGTTTTGACAGAACACCGCCCCCCACCTGTCTTATTTGCTGAGGTTTTATTAAAAGCAATTTGTTTTAGAACTTCATCTCATACCTTCTCACCTCCTCATCTGGTGTTCTTGTGGTTTTGCCAACTGCATTTACTGTTTAGTAAATACTCTTCCAATATATAAGTCATTCTGGTGACATTTAGATTTCTTTGCTTCAACCTTTCTTTTTTTTGCCTCATCCTCTAATGTTTGTATCTCCATCAGGTCATTTTTTATTTTGCTTTTGTGACCTTCCTGCTCTGCTTCTAAAGTCTTCATGGCAAAACCACAACGCACACTAAATCCTCATGTGAATACTGTTGTTTGCACCTGTCACCAACAGCATCAACATTCTTAGGTGATTACAACTTTGTGCTCTTTATGTGGGATCTTAGTATATCAGGCTTGTATAGTACTTTGGTCTGCTGTTATGTTGTTTTAAGGTGGTTCAGAAACAAAGTATATGGTTTGGTATGGTATGGTATGGTATGGTATGGTATGGTATGGTATGATATTGTATGGTATTGTATGGTATGGTATGGTATGATATTGTATGGTATGGTATGGTATGGTATGGTATGGTATTGTATGGTATGGTATGGTATGGTATGGTATGGTATGATATTGTATGGTATTGTATGGTATGGTATGGTATGGTATGATATTGTATGGTATGGTATGGTATGGTATGGTATTGTATGGTATGGTATGGTATGGTATGATATTGTATGGTATGGTATGGTATGGTATGGTTTAAAGAAGAGGATATGCTACACAATGCTAAATATCAGCCTGTGCAAACTTTTTACAGCTGTGTTGCCACCATCAAATGCACAGTGAGCTCATATTTCAGACATTCCAGCTGAATGATTCCAGCTATAATCTGTGTTAAAGGTAGCTGTAGACACCTCTTCATCAAAAATTGAAAATAATCCCACCAGGTCAAATTCATAGCCTGTGATCCTCTCTTGTTTCATTTTAGAAGCTTTAACAGAAACTCCTACAGTACTTGAAGTGCTTGTGGCAGGCGTGGGTGGGGCGGGGGGTGGGATTGGGGGGTGGGGGGTGTTCTTATAGGAATGGAGCTTGCTGGACTGGAAGGAGGCCTATTAGGTCATGTGAATAAGGAAGTTCTAAACATCTGTGACGGATTACGTTTGATACAACAAACGTTCTGTTAGTGGATGGATGAGGAAGACCCGCCTCCCCCTCGCCTTTTATTACAGCCCCCCCGCCTTGAACCAAATGACCCAAAACATGAGGAGCTGATAGTTTTATGTGCAGATAAAGGGAAAACGAGGTAGGATAAGGAAGGGAGTACAGAGCACTTGGATTTGGGGGAGATTCATGTTTACGCGCAGCACTGTTAACTTCACATGACATCAGCTCTCAGAGCACACACTCCAATCTGACTCATATGGAGGGGAAAAAGTTGTTACTGTAGAGTAGTTTCTGCTTTATTTGGGTCTGCAGAGTTTTGACATTAAAGAGGAAAAATTATGTTAGACTTTACTTTTACAAATAAAAGGATGCAGTAGATTCCCTTCTGTGTGCCTCTGTCTAGTCACATGACCATCAGCAGATAAAAGGTTTCTAATCTTTTCTGCTAATTTAAACTGACATGGTACCCTGTGACTGGTCAGGTGTACAGACCTTTACCAGCTTTATTTACCAGCTGCAGCATCAAAGTCACATGAATGAAAAAGAAGAAAAAAAAAAAAGATGCCTGCCTACAAGATCTTTAAAAACATATGAAGTTCAGATGACATCACACACAGTGTCATGTTATCATCGTATTGAAGTTCTGAATGCATGCATGTGTTTTCAACACAGCAACACGTGAGCGCACGCAGCCGCTGCCCTCAGACATCGCCGTCATCATGTACACCAGCGGCTCCACAGGCATCCCAAAAGGCGTCATGATCTCCCATAGCAACATCATCGCCAGCATTGCAGGGATGACAGAGAGGATCGAGAACCTGTGGTAAAAGCAACATGTCAAACCGCTGGATACGTGTATGAATTATTAATCTGGTTTGTAGTTTTGCATGAAAAAAACAGTTTAGCTTGTTTGGGATGGTCTGTAAAACATGAGCATGTTGGAATGTGAATTATTTGTTGCTGCTTATTTCAGGGAATACTTTGTCAGTAGAGGAAATACATTTCCTCATCCAGTTGTTTACATGCTCCTTCTCTCTGGAGACTGAAGGAAAAGTCCGGAGGGAGTTCAGTCTCAGCAGAGTTAAAATCTGGGAGGATGGAGCTGTGCTGAGATGGATGGAAGCTGTTCTGATTGCTATCAGACTTCTCAGAAAAACTATGGTTTTAATGTGTGTGTTAAGTAATATGACTGTAAATTTCCTCCTTTGCCTCCTGAATTTTAAATACACACACTGAAATGTCATGTTTTGGTAATTTTATAGTAAAAAAAACAATGTTATTTCCATGTGCAGTTTTCCATGATGACTGTTTTTCACACACACCTGTTAGAATGATGTCTTCCATCAGAGGTGTGTTTGTGTTTGCAGTGAGGAGGACACCTACATCGGGTACCTGCCTCTGGCACATGTGCTGGAGCTGAGTGCAGAGCTTGTTTGTATTTCTCATGGCTGCAGGATCGGATATTCCTCACCTCAGACTCTTTCTGACCAGGTAAACGAACACACACCTGAAATCTTCACACCCAAAGGTAATCATCCTCTGTGCTTGTCAGTTTTCCATGATGGGGGATGACTTTGCTCATTTCTGCAAAATTTTGGGAAAAGTGATGATTGACTTTTTACCTGCAGATGAGAAAGATTATACGGCTGTCTCACCTGGATGTTTCACCTGCAGGTGAAGAAAGAAAAGTTCTCTGTCTCTTTCCTTTATGCATATAGATGTTGTGCTGTTATGTGGATTAGCAGGAGTAAGCAGGCGGAAAACAGTTGACAGCAGCTCCAGTCTGATTCAGCTTCCACATAAAATCCATGTACACACACTGCAAAAATGAGCTATCTTAATATTCTGTCTTAATATGAGTAAAAGAAAACACTTAAATTGAGAAGATTCTGACTATAATCAAGTGAAATTATCAGTAGCATAAGATAAAACAATTACACTTGGTATTTTATACTTATTAAAATTTCCCGAGATATTGGAAGGGCTTTGCGTATTTCTCCCTATACACTGAAGTACATCACCAGTCAAAAGTAAACAATCAAATCAAAAAGGAATTTCTCTGTGTAAAGGATAAGGGCATTAATCAATGATCTCTGATCCCTCAGATGACTGAAGAACAAACACATAAAACGACCAAACATTAAAATATCTTGGGATTCAAGTGTGTGTGTGGTGTGTGTGTGTGTGTGTGTGTGTGTGTGTGTGTGTGTGTGTGTGTGTGTGTGTGTGTGTGTGTGTGTGTGTGTGTGAACAAAACAGATGATAACTGCTTTTTTTCCCTTTCTAAAGTCAACCAAGATAAAGAAAGGGAGCCAAGGAGACACCAACGTCCTGCAGCCCACCCTGATGGCAGCCGTTCCCGTATGTTCCTGACACACACTCATTTCTCCTCTCAGTCTTTGAGTGTTTCTCATTTATTTCACAAGCAGAGAAACCAACATGCTTCAAAACGTTGCATTATTATATCTGTTTTGCTGATTGAAAAGACAAAACATTTTCATTTAAATGAATGTGAGGAATGATCATTTTGGAGGACGTTCAAATTTGGCGGTTTTATTTGGGAAAAATATTTTTTATTTAACAGCCAAATGTTTTGCCTTTATAAAACATGCTTTATTTATTTATTTATTTATTGAGATGCTGCAGCTGCTGATTAAACAATAGAAAGGATGATAAAAACTCAGTAGCTCTGAGTGATTCAGGTCAGAGTGGAAAAGGATGCACCTTGTTCCCAGTCAGCTGTATCTTACAAAATGGGAAAGCTGTAAAAGGGTGGACTTTGACATTTTCAACACTTTTCCATCTATCAAAATGAGGTTTGGTGATGCTGAGCTCATTTTTCAGGATGATGATGATGCATATCTCTACAGAGCAAAGAGAATTCAAACTCATCAGGAAACACATTAACTCACTGACATGGACAGACAACACTCTGGATCTCAATCTGATTCAGATTTATGGAAGAATCATGATGAGAATCCATCCTGCAGGGCCGATCTGTCAGCTGCTGGACAAGAAGGATGGAGCCTGATTGATGAATATTTATTTTATTATTGAGGTCCTCAAAGAACTCAAGCTGTCAGAAAACACAGAAGTTAGGTAACTTTTTCCATCATTTTATCTTCAACTTAATCTGAAAAATACCAGTAACAGTTTACAATAATTAGAGCAGGAACATGACTCCACATGGACGATCACTTTCTAAATGGATGTATTAAAGTTGGTTTCCTGGAAAGTAAAGCATGCTCTGACAGTGCAGTTCATCTCAGAGAGTTTACCAGGATCTGAGTTGTTCTATTGTCTGCTCTGTCACATGTCATGAAGAGACCCCCCCACACACATCCCAGTGGTGGTGATATAAAGAGCAAAGGGCCCCTGTCTCTACAAGCGTTCACAGCTGTAAACAGAACGTGAGAAAGCCCCATGTGGCTTTCCACAAGACACGCACACACACACACACACAGACTGTGTGATATGGCGGCCGGCTGCTGGATGAATGATGCGTCCACTTCCTCTCTCAGTACTGTAGCTTCATACACACACGTACACACCGACCAGAACCAGCTGCTTTTTTATTGGTTTCTGTTTGTGGCCTTTCACCCATTTAACTGAGTCCAACTTCTCTGTGCTGTAAATGTCACACAGCAACTCTTTCTGTGACCAATGTTCCGCTCTAAAGCTTCACTCTTTTATCCTAGAAAAAGGTAATTAACTCCAACAATATCAGTAATGTCAGAGTAACTCAGCTGAAGTTTCCTTTCAGATCAGAGTTGTGGTATTAAAACCAGATTCTGCAGCAGACTGAGCGGCGGTTTGTTAAACAGGATCAGTCTGACCTGTAAATGGAGAGAATCCTCAGAGAAATGGAGGCAAAGAGAAAATTAACGTTGGACTTTATCTTTGACCGGATGCTCTGCATTTACCTGATATTTAAAGTTCTATTCTGTGACATTTAAAGGGGCATGCTGCATAAATTTTATCTGCTTTAGGTGGTGGTCATATAAACTGATACTGATGTATTCATAAATCATATCAGCTTTCTTTTTACTCCGTCCCTCACTTACTAGTTTAATAAAGAATTTGTCAATCTTGAGATTTTACTTAGTTAATGTTATGTTTCTCTTTCTGCTGTAGCTTTATTAAGATTTTCATTTTCATTTAACTACTAAATTCACATTCATTTGGGGCGGCATGGCTCTGTGGGTAGAGTGGTCATCCTGCAGCCCAAGGGCTGTTGGTTCAATCCCCAGCCGTCGAGCTCATGTCGAGGTGTCCCTGAGCACGACGCCGAACCCCTAATTGCAATGTAAAGTGTTTTGGGTGCCTTGATAAATACATACATGAATCTAATCCATTAAATCCTCAAGAGTGGGATATTATTGTTATGCAACCAAACTTAATCTTAATCAGGTCCACCTTGCTAGTACCAGGTTGAATCACTTTTCCCTTCAGAACTGCCTTGATTCTTGGTGCCATAGATTCAACAAGGTTTTGGAAACTTTCCTCAGAGGTTTTGCTCCGTATTGACATGACAGCATCACACAGCTGCTGCAGATTTGTCGGCTGCATCCATGATGAGAATTTCCTGTTCCACCACATCCCAAAGCTGCTCTGTTGAGATCTGGTGGCTGTGAAGGCCATTGGAGTTCAGTGAATTCATTGTCATGTTCAAGAAAGCAGTTGGAGGTGATCTGAGCTTTGTGACGTAGTGAATTATCCTGCTGGAAGTAGCCAACAGAAGATGCTACACTGTGGTCATAAAGGGATGGACGTGGTCAGCCACAATACTCAGGTAGGCTGTGAGGGTTAAACCATGTCACATTGGTACTTTGGGGCCCAATGACAGGATGGATCCATGTTTTCATGATGTTTCCACCAAATTCTGGGCCTAGCATCTGGATGTGGAGACTCATCAGACCAGCAATGTTTTCCATCTTCTATTGTCCAGTGTTAGTGAGTCTGTGTGAACTGTAGCCTCAGTTTCCTGTTCTTAGCTGGCAGGAGGCACCTGGTGTGGTCTTCTGCTGCTGTAGCCCATCTGTTTCAAGGTTGGACATGTTGTGTGTTCAGAGATGCTGTTCTGCAGACCTTGGTTGGAACTAGTGCTTATTTGACTTCCTTTGCGTTTCTATCATCTCCAACCAGTCTGCCCATTCTCCTCTGAGCTCTGACATCAACCAGATATTCTGGTCTAGACAACTGCTGCTCACTGGATATTTTCTCTTCTTCAGACCATTCTCTGTAAAACCCTGGAGATGTTTGAGTTTGAAAATCCCAGTAGATCAGCAGTTGAAATACTCAGACCAACAACCATGCCACATCAAAGTCACTTAAATCCGCTTTCTTCCTCATTCTGATGCTCAGTTTGAACTTCAGCAAGTTGTGTTCACCATGTCTACATGACTATATGTACTGAGTTGCAGCCATGTGATTAGCTGATTAGATATTTAACAAGTAATTGAACAGGTGGACCTGATAAAGTAGTCGGCAAGTGCATGTTCCACACTGTGCTAATTCGGCCTCCTTCAGTCTCATTGTTCAGCCTTTCAGCTAATTAAAGTGTAAAATGTGGCTCCAAGAGCAACCATACAGGGAAAAATACACCACCTCTTTATATTTTCTCTGCACCAGTAGCTGCAGAAACCAAGCTCTAAATCCTTTTGTCTGTCAAACTTGTGACTTTTCACAAAGATCATAAAGCTCCAGTGCGCAACTTGTAGGGAAAATATCTGCAATTTAATATTGTTCAGTCTACTGCAGTCTGCAGCTTTGTCACTAGGTGTCAGTAAACCTGCACATCACTCCTTTTAGATAGAAACCTGCTGATCTCAACGTGGCTCTGTTGTGGTTCTAGTTTTTACTTTTACTTTTGTTTTGTCATGTTTATCTTTGATTCTGTCTCCTGACTCCACTCCATCACTTGCAGGAGATAATGGACCGCATCTATAAGAATGTGATGACTAAAGTGGAGGAGATGAACAGGATCCAGAGAACACTCTTCATCCTGGCATACAACTATAAACTGGAACAGCTTGCCAAAGGTTGCAGCACGCCACTGTGTGACAGGTGGGCAAATGATCAGTGCTGACAGTTTCAAGGAGGTTTTAAAGTGAGATGAAGTCATGGAGCTCTTTGCCTTCTGTCCTCCCTTCTTTGTTGAACCAGGCTGGTGTTCAAGAAGGTTCGTTCTCTGCTGGGAGGTCGAACACGTGTCCTGTTATCAGGTGGGGCGCCGCTTTCTGCAGCCACGCAGCGCTTCATGAATGTTTGCTTCTGCTGCCCAGTGGGTCAAGGATACGGGCTGACGGAGACCTGCGGGGCCGGGACGATCTGTGAACGTAAGCAATAATGGCACAGTTAGGATGCAATAATCCATCACACTCAGTACAAGGATCCGTGTTTCCTTCTGGATAAGAAGTTTATGCACAAAGTGAAATTTATCTGTCATTGCACATCTAACTAGATCTGGGACATTTTTGTTGAGAACTATTTCATGTCATTGTCCTGCTTTTGCCAACACATCTCAACCTTTTCTTCAACATCTGATTCTACTTAAAATTTATTAAACCTTAAATGCAACCCCAATTCCCTAAAAGGTTGGGATACTTTATTATATGTAAATAAAATGAGAATGTAAATCTCACAAATCTCATAAACCCACATTTTATTCCCAATAGCACATAAACAACATACAGTATCAGATGTTAAAACTGAGACATTTTACCATTTAATGGAGAACATTTGTTCATTTTAAATTTAATGGCAGCAACACATCTGTAAAAAGTAGTTCCAGGGTGATGTTTACCATGGTGTAGTGTCCCCTCTTCTTTTAACATCTGTCTGTAAACGTCTAGGAAGTGAGGAGACCAATTGATGGAGTTTTAGGAGAAAAATGGTGTCCCATTCTTTTTTGATGCAGGATTCTAGCTGCTCTACAGTC